>NC_084732.1:27199530-27297030 GCF_033978785.1 Entelurus aequoreus
TTGCTTCTGGTCTGTTTAATAGATGTCATCAGTGTTTGAACCTGACACAGCGCAAACAAAGTACGGACTGCATACAACATGCAATGAACTTAAAGAAAGCAGCCGTTGGTATGAGAATGCTCCTAATTAATATTCAGAGAAAGGTGAGTCACTTGATCACTAACCAGGAGCAGGTGGGGACCGAGCGCTAAGCAGCAGACATAAAGTCAACACAAGAAAATCAAAACAGGAAGAGGGAAAAGAAAATAAGAGCGCACGGCAGGAAGTAGAAACAAAATATGGAAAGAAACAATACAAGTTCAAAACAGTTGCATTATAATATATCGAAGTATGTTCTTGAAATGTTTCATAAGGAAAGGAAATGTTATTTATAGAGCACAATTCGCACACAAGGCAATTCAAAGTGCTTTACAGAACATTAAAAGAAGGAAAAAATGTTCAAATTAAAATCAGAAAATACAATCATCATAGAAACAATCCTAATTAATTCAAATCAATCAGATGCTTTAGATAAAAAAGGCTCAGTTGTCATATGCACAATTCAATAAAAGTGTTTTCCGGCTGGGTTTTAAACATTGCCAACGTCTTCAGGAAGACTATTTTGGATGAAAGGAGCATAAAACTTCAACGCAGCATCACCATGTTTGGTCCTGACTCTGGGCACCAGCAGGAGACCACTCCCTGAGGTTCTCAGAGCTGGAGACGGTTCTTATGGTTCTAACATGAGATGTATTTTGGCACAAGACCATAAAAAGACTTGGACACCAGCGAAGTTGTTTTAAAGTCTGTTCATCAGGAAGTCAGTGCAGTGACCTAAGCACTGGACTAATATGGTCATTTTTCCTGGTTTTAGTCATGACTCGAGCAGCAGCATTATGGATGTACTGCAGCTGGTTTGCAGCTGGTTTAGAGAGCCCAGTGAGAAGGCCATTAAGTACGGTAGTCTAACCTGCTGGAGACAAAGGCATGGTTTAGTCTTTCTAAGTCTGATTTAGACATTATTCCTCTGATTTTGTCAATGTTTTTAGGTGGTCAAAAACTGCTGATGTCATTGACTTAATGTGGCTGTTAAAGTTCACATTATTTCTCTTTTTCTATGTTTTCATGACATGAAAATATTTTTCTCATCACGTTACGCTTTTCTCTGGCAACTTTCTCTTAATAGGATTTATTTTCATATAGAATACATTTTTCGTAACAGTACCATTTTTTTCCTAATAATACAACTGCTTTCTGCTGATGTTTGATATCTAAATGAAATTATGGGATTGCTTTCATCGCGGAAGCTCTTTTTTCCGTAAAGTTAGTTGTTCTTACACAACATTTTGTTATAACAGGATTCCTTTTCATATATTGTGACCTGTTTTTTCGTGACACCACCTCTTTAATGTAACTTTTTAAAATGTTTCGCAACATTATTCACAGTTTTTTTTGTCACAATGTAACTTTTATCGTAAATACCAATTATTATTGTCGTAAGAAAACAGATGGTTTCTCTTAGAGTTGAACTTTTAATTATACTGTGGCTCTGTTTGGATAAAAATATGAGCTTTTTAATCGTAAAGTTAGGACTTTTCTCTCATAATAACATAACTTTATTGTAATATAATTTATTTTCATACCTTTTCAGTAAAATCACAACCTCTTTCTTGTTCATATTGCAACCTTCTTTCTCGTAAGGTTACAACATTTACACATTTTCTCTTGTAACAATACAACCTTCTTGTGATCGGATTTCATTTCCTATTATGTTACCTTTTTCAAAACATTGCAACCTCTTTTTGTAACATTATGACATTTTGGCAGTGTTACAACTTTTTCTTGTATTACACTATTTTTACATTGTCACTTTTTTCAAAACTACATTGTGGAAGTTGCCTTCCAGTGGGTCCTCCAGACCACCAAGCATCTCCAGGCGAGCCCGTTTTATTTTTTCAAACAAGTCTCTTGGTGCTTTTCAGCAATCGTTTTTTTCGTAAATGTTCGTCATGCTCTCGCTCCCCCCCAGCTTCAACCACGTCTCTCCTCCCGGTTGCTGCTTATACAGAGCGACAGGTGATTAGATAACAATGCCCAGGTGGGCCATCTACGCACCTGTCGCTGACTTCGAGGCCGGTCCTGGCACACCCCGCCTCGCTGCAGGCCCGCAGGCCACGCCCCCCTCCACATACATATTTTATTTTAAGAAAACAATTTGTTGCTCTTCATGTTCAACTTTTCATCACATTATGGCGCTGTTCTGAAAACATTACAAGCGTTTTTCTTGTTTGTGTACGACTTTTCTCTCGTAACATTACAACTTTGCCGTAACAGGATTTCATTTTGGATATTGTTGCCTTTTTCGTAACATTGTAACCTCTTTCTTGAAATATTATGACATTTTTGGCAACATTACAACTTTTTCTCATATTACGATTGTCTTCATATTGTCATGTTCTTCGTAACAACTAATTTCTACTATTGTTTGACTTTTTCCTCAAGTTATGCCGTTGTTCTCATAACATTGCAAACTCTTTTCTCTTAAGGTTACGACTTTTCTCTTTCTCGTAATACAAATTATTTTACAAAAATTGCAACATGTTTCTTGTTGCATCATGACATTTTTACAACATTACAACTCCTTCTCGTATCATAATAGTTTTCATATTGTGACTTTTTTTAAATAATATTATAACTTTGCTGCTTTAACTCAAGATGAGTAATGAATCCTGTACTTTTATCGGTACCGACCAAATTATGTTACTACTACCACATATCGATTTACATAAAATCAAACTGTACAATATTTTGATACCTTTGATGCTATTCTATGACTCATACAGTAGGGAAGGGATTCGTATGGCCCCATCCTTGGGTGGATCCCGCATGAGAGGAAGAGGGAGGTTCGTCATTTTGCAATTCAGTTTGCTGAAAATTATGGAAAGCGCCACTTCTACATAGCAACTGACGTGGTCGTCCAAGTTGGAATTGCCGTAAAACACATTTTATGATATTGTACACTCTACTACCATCTGTCGACTAAAGTGAATAATGCACCCTCGCCCCAATTTGTCACGTTTCATGTCTCAGGTAAACCGTGCCAGATGGGGCCAAATAAATCCCCGTCATACTGTAACATTACAACATTTGTTTCATCGTAAGGCTAGGACTTATTTACTGTAGCGATACCTTTTTTTTTTCAAGAGCAATAAACATGCGGAGTAAAATTAACCCCTTCAACAACCACAACCAGCAGCAAAGGTACAGTATGTAAAGCAAAGCGACACACATTTTGCAGCTGCAAGCTTGCAGCATGATTGTGAAAACAGATTGAGAGAAGTGAAGCAAGACTGATTAGATCTTCCAAGCGTCCTCGCCGGTGGGACGTCACAACTTGCCAGGGAATTCTTCTGAAAGAACACCAGGAAGACACCTGTTCCTTGGAAACGCTGCGCTTTGTCGGGCTTGTCAATCAATGCTGGCCGGGGTGATGCAAAGAAATGTAAAACGCTGATACCTCACTATCAGGCATCAAAAGAACTGCATAGCATACATCCCAGCACAGAGCCGTCCTGTCATATTGAAGATCTTTTACGGTTACGCGTGACCCCAAGAAGCAGAGACGGCGGGCGATGTGCAGGTAAAATATATTCAGTGCATGAAAATGCAAGTAGCACCAGTGTGGACGAGGCAGTCGACCACAGTTGAGTCAAAAACTCACAATAGGAAAGCAACAGTGTGTAGGGGACTCATACGGCCCCATTCGTCACGGTTACCTGACACATGAAACGTGACGAATTAGGGGCGGAACACTGTCCACTTTCGCCGCGAGAGAACAGTAGATGTTGAATATCTTAAAATGTGTTCTGTGACAATTCCAACAGTTGCAATGTAGGGTGGCGCTTTCCATAATGTTCAACAGACTGCATTGCAAATGGTTTAACCCTCCACCTTCTTATCAAGATCCATTCAGGGATTCCTTCCTTACTGTACAGGTTACATACAGTATGCAATGAGGCAGCACTGCAAGAAAGCAGCCGTCGGTATAAGAATGCACCTGATTAGAATTCCGGGACAGGGGAGTCTCCTGATCACTAATCATGAGCAGGTGGGGACCGAGCGCTACGCAGCAGAGGTCAAGTCAATGCAAGAAATGCAAAACAGGAAGAAAATATGACTGCAGGAAGAAACAATAGAAGTCAAAACGTGTAATGACATGACATGATTTTGCCATACTCCATTTTGTTGACTTATTGTTTATGGAAGAAAAAATATAATTATATGACATTTTTCGTCACATTATACATGATTAAGTCACAGGGCTTTTTTTAATGTATTTTTTCCAGGAGATTCTTAAAAGCAGCATAGCACTCCTGTTGCTGCATATAGAGGATCTTTGACTAGCGATTTATGCAGTGCAGCGGTATTTTGAAAACAGCAGAGCTCTCATGTTTAATAGTGGATCTTTGACAAGTATTCTGTTGCAGTGAAATAACAGTAAAGCATTCCTGACATATAGAGAACCTTTTGCTCCTGTCATCTAAAGGATTTTTGCCAAGGGTTTCGGCGGCAAAAAAAAAGAAGAGTAAAACTCTTTTTAAAAAATGTTGTACTACATAGAGCAGAGCACTGCTGTCATGCAAAACATATTTGACTACAGTTTTGTTGGGTGTTTGTATAGCCCGGGGGCCGGCAACCTTGTGGTTCCTTGGATATTTTTCAAAAATAGATGAAAATGGGAAAAAGGTGGGGGGGGGAATATATTTTTTGTTTTATTCTGGTTTCTGTAGGAGGACAGACATGACACAAACCTCCCTAATTGTTAGAAATCCCACAGTTTGTATTGAACATGCTTCACTGATGAGAGTATTTGGCAAGCGCCGTTTGGTCTTACTAGTTTTGGCGGTCATTGAACTCACCATAGTTTGTGTACATGTACAACTTTCTCCGACGCTGCCACAGCAAGACATGTTTTCTGCCACTCCTTCTTTGTCTCATTTTGCCCACCAAACTTTTTGTGCTGTGCGTGAATGCACAAAGGTGAGCTTTGTTGATGTTATTGACTTGTTGGAGTGCTAATCGGGCATATTTGGTCACAGCATGACTGCAAGCTAATTGATGCTAACATGCTATTTAGGCTAGCTGTATGTACATATTGCATCATTATGCCTATTTGTTTTCTTTTACTTATGTCCTCTGTGTATTTAATTTATATTTGCATGTCTCATGACACATTATCTGTATGTAATATTGGCTGCATTTCTGACCCAAGGACGCAGAGACAGCAGGCGAAGTGTACGTAAAAAACATTTAATACAGAGGTCTTCAACGGAGAGTCCACGACCTCCAGGGGGGCCGTAAAATGTTTTTGTAATTTAAAAAATATATATATTTCCCCCTGCAGTTTTTCCACAAATGTAAATATCTTCAAATATACAAGAACATTGAGCCAACTGTCATGTAGTTGAATGCGAAAAAATATCACAGCATGAATAAATAACTTTATTATTACATTCATGTTGCCATTTAAGATAGCTAGCGCTAGTTACCATGTATATATATATATATAGAGAGGTTTATTTGAAATAGGGACAGATACAAAAACATAGACATCTGAAACAGTTATCCGATGTATGCATCATAGTGTTTGTAGCCAAAGCTAATTTACAACACTTGTCCCCAAAAACAACAACAACACAGATCCAACATCATTAAAATAGGAAAATAAAAACTAGAATGAGTCGATAATAATGATAATAGTAATAATACATGTATGTAGCGATTAACGCGCTAGTTGCCGGCTAGTGATTAATGTCCTAATTGGCTGCTACCGATTAGCGCAATTGTTTTTCAGGTAGCGATTAACGCAGCAGTTGCCAGCTAACTATTAGTCGCACAATACTGGTAATATTTGAATATTGTTAGTATTGTATAATGACACTTTCGGACCAGCTTAATATAAAAGACAATGATAATTTCAGACAAGATATACTGTATAAGTAGGGGTCCCCGTAGTTTGGGGGTCCTTCGCCTGGAAGAAGCAGCCTGATTGGCAACCAGGGACAGGTGTAGGAGTCAGCGCTCAGACTAAAGAAGTGGTGCCAAATGGAGAAAATACCAGAAGTGAATAAAATAAGAGTGCTGGACAGGATATAAAACAATGTGTAATATTACAGTAGGAAGGGCATTCATATGGTCCCATTTGTCGCGGTTCACCTGACACATGAAACGTGACAAATTGTGGGGGTTGCCCTAAACCACTTTAGCCACCAGATGGCAGTAAAAGGGTTGCATATCTTAAAATGGGTTATGCGGCAATTTTAACTTTGACCACAGCGTCAGTCGTTATGTAATGTGGCGCTTTCCATCATTTTCAGCAGACTGCATTGCCCCACCACCACCACCCACCTCTTCCTCTCACGGGAGATCCGCCCAGGAATGGGGCCATATGAATCATTGAGGTCATAGCGTGCGGATACCTCCTCGAGAGCCTCCTCCAGTTTCTCATATGCACTCACCGGCCACTTCATTAAGAGCATTGTGATGCTAAAAACCCCTCAACAGCGCCGCCATGCATCCTGAAGTGGCGACGCGACCTCTCCGAAAAGGTAAAAAAAAGGCCGTCTTTAGTGTAAGTGTCCTCCAGCTGGACTACCTGTGTGTACATCAATAAAGAAATGCAGATCAGCTGATGCTTCACCGCCATATTTAAATCTCAGTAGTCCTCCATAGCATGACTCTGGCTTGGCTTAAAACACGACTTTAACCCTCCATTGTTTCCCTGCTTCAGCGGCTTTACGCGAGGATAATTGAATTTTATGCGGAATGTGAGTCTGCCAGAAAGCCCACCTCCAGACATGAGGTCTCGGTTCTGCAGGTGCCCACCGAGTGGCTCAGTACCAAAGCCACAGGTAATTTATCTCTCCGCCCGTATGCAGCTCTACTTTGCGGCCCAATTATACAAATAAGGATGCAAAAAGTGAATCTTCATTTTCCCCGGAAATAAACTCATCCTTGCAGGGAGGGTAAAGGGGTAGCAAAAAAAAAAAAGTCACTTTCTTTCCACTCAATTCCCAGTTTTATGGAGTATGCAAATGGCCGTCCTCGAGTCCGCATGGTTGCAACAAGGGCAATAAATTCTGATAACACCTTGCCGTCCTTTTTAAAAGGATATTTATGGCGGGATGATACCTTGTGAGGGCGAGCCCCACTATCGGGGAAGGTGGAAGGCGAAGTCAACAACACCCGGGCACCACATCCTCTCCACATCAACTTATTTAACCTTCTCTCTGTCACCTTTCCTGCGCTGTCAACAGGGGACGACCACAAATGTGGAACTTCGGAGACATTTAATGAAACTAAAGATGCTTCTCGGTTTAGTTGAGAGATCTTATAGGTACATTTTGTGTCATTCACTTTCTTTTGTTTGCATAATCAAACCTTTTTGTCCGTGTTTAATTAATCGGGTCAATAATATTATTAGTAAATGAGCAAAAAAATGGCAAAGCAACATGAAAACAGCAACATGTACCATGCAGTCAATAATGTTGGATCCCACGTTTGGCTTAAAGGGTTCATATTATCCACAGCAGACCTGGTACAGTAAGTGATGTTTTATTATGTTTGTTGGCTCTCATAAAGTCTGTGGTGATCTGTGATGAAGAAAAAACGCAACTGTTGATGCGTTTTTAAAGTGAATGCGCCGCTTAAAATGATCAAAATATGTACATTTTAAATGTTAATATAAATGTGCCCATTACTACATTCCATATATACTTACATCATGTATATAAAACCTCAGTGGAGGTGTTTGGATGCTTTTTAAGGGAATTGGGCGTCTCCTACAGGCTGGATTGAAAGCGACATTTTGATCGCATTTATTTAATAATTAGAATGCCAAAAAAATAACATCTATCGTCATATCTCTCATAATTATTGTGAACGATAGGCAAAATTCTTTAAAAAAAAGTTCCCCTTTAAAGTCTCCAGTCCATTCACTCAGCTCCAGTAGATTCCTGATGCTTCACCCTTCCAGTCATGTTCATCTCCCCTGCTTTGTCTCCACTCACGCCTCTCATTTCTGTGGCTGTGCCGCGTAGTGGTAACTGTTTCCTCTCTACACTTTTTCTGTGCTTTCTTAGTTGTTTTTTTTCTCGTTCCTTTCTGAGTGTGTTTTTTGTTATTATTCTTATTTCTTCTCTACGTCGAGATCCCGATCGTGACAAAATGTCTTTCAGCAAGGGAGTCTTGCACCTGAAATTATTTTTGTGTGTCGATACTTTTGTTGGATAATGGTGTGTTTTATTTAGTGGTGCTAAAAAAATAAAAAATAATAATAATGTCATACACATTATTGACAATAAACAATATTATTGTCAGCACTATTTGAGACAAAATAAAGCACTAATATAACCATAATATGTAATAATTATAATGCAAATAACCCTTTCAATTACAAACCCCGTTTCCATATGAGTTGGGAAATTGTGTTAGATGTGAATATAAAACGGAATACAATGATTTGCAAATCCTTTTCACCCCATATTCAATTGAATGCACTACAAAGACAAGATATGTGATGTTCAAACTCATAAACTTTATTTTATTTTTTTTGCAAATAATAATTAACTTAGAATTTCATGGCTGCAACACGTGCCAAAGTAGTTGGGAAAGGGCATGTTCACCACTGTGTTACATGGCCTTTCCTTTTAACAACACTCAGTAAACGTTTGGGAACTGAGGAGACACATTTTTTAAGCTTTTCAGGTGGAATTATTTCCCATTCTTGCTTGATGTACAGCTTCAGTTGTTCAACAGTCCGGATGTTGTTACGGACCGTAGATGGTGAAATCCCTAAATTCCTTGCAATAGCTGGTTGAGAAAGTTTTTTCTTAAACTGTTCAACAATTTGCTCATGCATTTGTTGACAAAGTGGTGACCCTCGCCCCATCCTTGTTTGTGAATGACTGAGCATGTCATGGAATCTACTTTTATACCCAATCATGGCACCCACCTGTTCCCAATTTTCCTGTTCACCTGTGGGATGTTCCAAATAAGTGTTTGGTGAGCATTCCTCAACTTTATCCGTATTTATTGCCACCTTTCTCAACGTCTTTGTCACGTGTTGCTGGCATCAAATTCTAAAGTTAATGATATTTTGAAAAAAAAAAAAGTTTATCAGTTTGAACATCAAATATGTTGTCTTTGTAGCATATTCAACTGAATATGGGTTGAAAATTATTTGCAAATCATTGTATTCCATTTATATTTACATCTAACACAATTTCCCAACCCATATGGAAACGGGGTTTGTACAATAAACTTGTATTCCTCAATAGTATTTTTTTTTACAGTTGTAGTTGTAGTTGACTTTAAATAAGTAAACAAATATAAAATAAAATGGACTATCAATCGCCGGTAGCAAACATTTTACTAATAAATATTGAACATTGATATTGAAATGAATATTTAGATTTTGACTGAATATTGAAATATTAAACATCTTGAAGTGCAGTTTTTCCCCCAGGTGGAAAAACTGGGTCAGGTGGGTTGTTTTGTTTGTTTGTTTGTTTGTTTGTTTTTTGTTGCCATTACTTTCCAACAAATTTGGCATAGTGGCTCATATGTCCAAGTTCATGTGCTCATCTTGCCCATTCGGTTTGAAGTTGAAATATTCCCACACCAGACATTTGGCTTTGCAATCATCATTTTTCCTCCTAATTGTTGTTACTTTGCGGCGCTTATCATTAGTGAGTATGCTCTATTGTGCATTCTATGTGTGTACGCTAGCGGTCTCGCCTACGCCCACCGAGACAAAGATTGTGGATGGCCAACAAGAGGATGCACTTTGACCATTTTATTATTCTGTTATTGAAAAAAGATGCTCAGGTGCTCAGACCAATGCACAGAGTGAACCCTCTTGTAGCCTGCATGGAAGCAACGGACGTAGAAAACAAACACGGGGACATGGCAAATGAAGTTATCGGGTTCTTTTTTACTTACAGTGTCATTCGATTAATTGATTTTTTGGACTGTAAGCCCAGACCTGGCTATGTGAACACACTTGTCTTCAAAATATGTTTATTTCAGGCTGCCGTAGCTTTAGAAAAGATTGACTTGTTTATTCGACAAAAAGTGAAGTGATGACTTTGGCGAAAAAACATTTTGGTCAAAAAATGGCTTAAGTTAATATTTTACGTGCGATGTATGAAAACAATGTCATTGCCAGCTACTTTAAGTTTATGAATTTTAGGGTCTAATTACTCCAGTAAGCAAAATACTCTCTAAAGTACAGTTTTACCTCAACGTAGTATCTAAACTTAGCTGTAAGTTGAGATACTACTACAAGCTGTCTCTGGGCTTTTTGTTATTCTTTAAGTTGTGAGCATAATTTAAGTTACTTGATTACTCCTTGGACTTTTGAAGTGTTGTCCCGATACCAAAATATTGGTAAAAAAATTATTTCCATTATTTTCGGTACTTTTCGACACTTTTCTAAATAAAGGGGACCACAAAAAATTGCATTATTGGCTTTATTTTAACAAAAAAATCTTAGGGTACATTAAACATGTTTCTTATTGCAAGTTTGTCCTTAAATAAAATAGTGAACATACAAGACAACTTGTCTTTTATTAGTAAGTAAACAAAAAAAAAGGTTCCTAATTTAGCTGCTGACGTATGCAGTAACATATTGTGTCATTTTCCATTCTATTATTTTTGTGAAAATCCTTAAGGACTTGTCCATGGTGTACCCCGCCTTTCGCCCGATTGTAGCTGAGATAGGCTCCAGCACCCCCCGCGACCCCGAAAGGGATAAGTGGTAGAAAATGGATGGATGGATGGCATTAAGGACAAGTGGTAGAAAATGAATTAATCTACTTGTTAATTTACTGTTAATATCTGCTTACTTTCTCTTTTAACATGTTTTATCTACACTTCTGTTAAAATGTAATAATCACTTATTCTTCTGTTGTTTGGATGCTTTACATTAGTTTTGGATGATAGCTTTTTTTCAAACAATAATATTTTTCACATTACATAATACGTACAAGCATACGTACACAACTTTTGTTTGTTTTGTTTTTTTCAAGATTAGCCGCACATTCAAAAGTACTTCCACCACTAGTTCAAAGGTATGATTCCTATTTTCTTGGTGCTGCAGAAAACCCATTAGATTTTGACAATGATCCAGAAAAAGGCAGATTTTTTAAAAAATTTTTTTAACCATTTGCATCACAAAGGCGTGAATCTAACTCTGTCACCTCAGAATGGTGCGGGCTGTTTTTACTTTATCATCTGCATTTATGAAGTTGCCATCTGCAAACTACCCCTTTGAACGGCAATAGGTAAGAGCAGGGGTGACCTTGCGTGGCCCGCAGCTATTTTTTTACGGCCTGCTGCACAATCGTTAGCATTGTATACACCTGAGCGTCAAAAATGTTGTCACTCGACGAATTGCACATGTTAACTTTAGTATGCTAATTTTGTAGGTATGCACTTCAGTCATATTTTGGTACTTGATGCATGTTAACGTTAGCATGCTTGCATTTTAAACACATTTTTCAGGCACACACCTCAGAGTAATATACAAAACCAGTGAAATTGGCAACTTGGCTAAATCGTAATTAAAAACAGAATACAATGATTTGCAAATCCTTTTCAACTTATACTCAATTGAATAGACTGCAAAGACAATATACTTAACAGTCAGACTGGAAAATGTTTCAAAACTCATTTGGAATTTGATGCCTGCAATATGTTTCAAAAAAGCTGGCACAAGTGGCAAAAAAGACTGAGAAAGTTGAGGAATGCTCATCAAACACTTATTTGGAACATCCCACAGGTGAACAGGCTAATTGGGAACAGGTGGGTGCCATGATTGGGTATAAAAGCAGCTTCCATGAAATGCTCAGTCATTCACAAACAAGGATGGGGCGAGGGTCACCACTTTGTGAACAAATGCGTGAGCAAATTGTCAAACAGTTTAAGAACAACATTTCTCAACCAGCTATTGCAAGGAATTTAGTGATTTCACCATCTACGGTCCGTAATATCACCAAAAGTTTCAGAGAATCTAAAGAAAGCACTGCACGTAAGCGATGATATTACGGACCTTCGATCCCTCAGGTGGTACTGCATCAAAAAGCGAACATCAGTGTGTAAAGGATATCACCACATGGGCTCAGGAACACTTCAGAAAACCACTGTCAGTAACTACAGTTTGTCGCTACATCTGTAAGTGCAAGTTAAAACTCTACTGTGCAAAGCAAAAGCCATTTATCAACAACACCCAGAAACGGTGCCGGCTTCGCAGGGCCCGAGCTCATCTAAGATGGACTGACGCAACGGGTAAAAGTGTTCTGTGGTTTAAAAGACCACATTTCAAATTGTTTTTGGAAACTGTGGACGTTGTGTCCTCCGGACCAAAGAGGAAAAGAACCATCTGGATTGTTATAGGCGCAAAGTTCAAAAGCCAGCATCTGTGATGGTATGGGGGTGTATTAATGCCCAAGGCATGGGTAACTTACATATCTATGAAGGCACCATTAATGCTGAAAGGTTCATACAGGTTTTGGAGCGGGTACTAGACTGGCCTGCCGGTAGTCCAGACCTGTCTCCCATTGAAAATGTGTGGTGCAATTTGAAGCCTAAAATACCACAATGCAGACGCCGGACTTCACCAACTTCATTGGTTTTGGGCTTTGTATTTTGATTCTTGACACATTTTAGCATGCTAACATTTTGCAGGTAAACACGGTGTCATAATTCTAACCATAAGCATGCCATTGTTAGCATTGTACTCTTAGCATGCTAGCTCATTTTGCTTATATATTTTGTTACTTTACGTTATCTGGCCAGCGTGCTAACTGTTAGCATTTTTAGTTTGACTTGTAGATCTTCAGCGTTCACACAAAATTTCTATTGAAATTGCATTTTGTAGTTCTCTGGAACAAAAAAAATCCATATATCATATTGGTTTTGAAGGTGAAGCCTACTAAAATGGCCCCCGCGTCCTTTGATTTGTCAATCATACAATCAATCAAAGTTTATTTATATAGCCCTAAATCACGAGTGTCTCAAAGGGCTGCACAAGCCACAACGACATCCTCGGCTCAGATCCCACATCAGGGCAAGAAAAAACTCAACCCGATGGGATACAATGAGAAACCTTGGAGGGGACCGCAGATGTGGATGCGTCAAGTGGATCTAGTTAATAGTGTGAGAGTCCAGTCCATAGTGGGGCCAGCAGGGGATCATCTTGAGTGGAGACAAGTCAGCAGCGCAGAGACGTTATCAACTGATGCACAGATGAGTGGTCCACCCCGGGCCCCGAATTTGAACAGCTAGCGCTTCATCTGTGGTAACCTATTAAGCTCTCCACGCAGGAGAGGGAAGCTGAGCAGAAAAGAGACGGCAGATCAACTGGTCTAAAAGTTAAAAAGTTAAAGTTAAAGTACCCATGATTGTCACACACACACTAGGTGTGGCGAAATTATTCTCTGCATTTGACCCATCACCCTTGATCACCCCCTGGGAGGTGAGGGGAGCAGTGGGCAGCAGCGGTGGCCACGCCCGGGAATCATTTTTGGTGATTTAACCCCCAATTCTAACCCTTGATACTGAGTGTCAAGCAGGGAGTTAATAGGTCCCATTTTTATAGTCTTTGGTATGACTCGGCTGGGGTTTGAACTCCCGACCTACCGATCTCAGGGTGGACGGGGGTCTATTTAAAGGCTAGTGTATACAAATGACTTCTAAGATGGGACTTAAATGCTTCTAAATGATTTGTCAGTCTGTGGCCCCCAGTGGAAAAGGTTTGTGCACCCCTGGGTAAGAGTTCTACCCTCATATGTATTCAAATTGGTGGTGTAGTGGTTCACATACGGTACTTGGCTCTTATCGTCCCGTACACAATCACCTTGAACTGCAAAAAGTCAGTGTTCAAAAACAAGAAAAACAAATACACAAATTAGGGGTATTTTATTTGAACTACGCAAAATTATCTGCCAATAGAACTAGAAAATTCGGCTTGTCGAGACTTTCCAAAACAAGTAAAATTAGCTAACCTCAATGAACTCAAAAATACCTTAAAATAAGTACCGTATTTTTCGGACTATAAGTCGCAGTTTTTCTTCATAGTTTGGCCGGGTGTGCGACTCATACTCAGGAGCGACTTATGTGTGAAATTATTAACACATTACCGTAAAATATCAAATAATATTATTTAGCTCATTCACGTAAGAGACTAGACGTATAAGATTTAATGGGATTTAGCGATTAGGAGTGACAGATTGTTTGGTAAACGTATAGCATGTTCTATATGTTATAGTTATTTGAATGACTTACCATAATATGTTACGTTAACATACCAGGCACGTTCTCAGTTGGTTATTTATGCGTGATATAACGTCCACTTATTCAGCCTGTTGTTCACTATTCTTTATTTATTTTAAACTGCCTTTCAAATGTCTATTCTTGGTGTTGGGTTTTATCAAATACATTTGCCCAAAAAATGCGACTTATATATGTTTTTTTCCTTCTTTATTATGCATTTTCGGCCGGTGCGACTTATACTCCGGAGCGACTTATACTCCGAAAAATATGGTTTCTTCTCACTGATAACAAGTGCACTTTTCTTGGTAGAAAAAAAAGACCTTTTTGCTCAATATGTTGAAAAAGATTCTTAAATTAAGCAAATGCTAGTGCCATTATCTTGACATAATGACATGCGCTCGGCATCATGATTTTTTTCTTCTCGCTTGAAGTAAGAAATGATTACTTTAAAAAAGTAGTTTTATACTTGTGAGTGTTGATGACACAGCTTTGCATCAGTTGATATTCTAGTTCCAAGCATGTTTTACTCAATATACTGTAGGTCATACAATCTCAGCAACAAGCTGTAATATCTTACTGAGATAATTTAGGACCAAAACCCTTAAAACAAGTAAAACACTCCAACATAAAATCTGCTTAGTGAGAAGAATTATCTTATCAGACAGAAAATAAGCAAATATCACCCTTATTTGAGATATTTAATCTTACTTAGATTTCAGTTGCCTACTGAAACCCACTACTACCGACCACGCAGTCTGATAGTTTATATATCAATGATGAAATCTTAACATTATAACACATGCCAATACGGCCGGGTTAACTTATAAAGTGACATTTTAAATTTGCCGCTAAACTTCCGGTTCGAAACGCCTCTGAGGATGACGTATGCGCGTGACGTAGACCGGGGAACACGGGTATGCCTTCCACATTGAAGCCAATACGAAAAAGCTCTGTTTTCATTTCATAATTCCACAGTATTCTGGACATCTGTGTTCGTGAATCTGTTGCAATCATGTTCATTGCATTATGGAGAAGGAAGCCGAGCAAGCAAAGAAGAAAGTTGTCGGTGCAAAATGGACGTATTTTTCGAACGTAGTCAGCCACAACAGTACACAGCCGGCGCTTCTTTGTTTACATTCCCGAAAGATGCAGTCAAGATGGAAGAACTCGGATAACAGAAACTCTAACCAGGAGGACTTTTGACTTCGATACACAGACTGTAGAGAACTGGGACAACACAGACTCTTACCAGGATTACTTTGATTTGGATGACAAAGACGCAGACGTGCTACTGTGAGTATGCAGCTTTGGCTTCTAAACATTTGATCGCTTGACCGTATGTGCGCAACTTTTTTTTGCGTATGTACGTAACTTTATTAAAATATATAAGCTTTATGAACCTTGGGTTAGGTGAACGGTCTTTTGGGCTTAGTGATTGTGTGTGTTGATCAGGTGTTTGAATTGTATTGGCGTGTTCTATGGAGCTAGGAGCTAGCAGAGGAGCTAGGAGCTAGCATAACACGTACCGTACCGTACGTGCGCGTCACGTACGTAACTTTTTAAAAATATATAAGCTTTATGAACCTTGGGTTAGGTGAACGGTCTTTTGGGCTGAGTGATTGTGTGTGTTGATCAGGTGTTTGAATTGTATTGGCGTGTTCTATGGAGCTAGGAGCTAGCATAGGAGCTAGGAGCTAGCATAACACGTACCGTACCGTACGTGCGCGTCACGTACGTAACTTTTTAAAAATATATAAGCTTTATGAACCTTGGGTTAGGTGAACGGTCTTTTGGGCTGAGTGATTGTGTGTGTTGATCAGGTGTTTGAATTGTATTGGCGTGTTCAATGGAGCTAGGAGCTAGCAGAGGAGTTAGGAGCTAGCATAACAAACACGCAGGTGTTATTATGCAGGATTAATTTGTGGCATGTTAAATATAAGCCTGGTTGTGTTGTGGCTAATAGAGTATATATATGTCTTGTGTTTATTTACTGTTGTAGTCATTCCCAGCTGAATATCAGGTCACCCCCGGCTCTCACAGCATCTTCCCTATCTGAATAGCTTCAACTCCCCACTAGTCCTTCACTTGCACTTTACTCATCCACAAATCTTTCATCCTCGCTCAAATTAATGGGGAAATTGTCGCTTTCTCGGTCCGAATCTCTCTCACTTCATGCGGCCATCATTGTAAACAATAGGGAACTTTGCGTATATGTTCAACTGACTACGTCACGCTACTTCCGGTAGGTGCAAGCCTTTTTTTTATCAGATACCAAAAGTTGCAATCTTTATCGTCGTTGTTCTATACTAAATCCTTTCAGCAAAAATATGGCAATATCGCGAAATGATCAAGTATGACACATAGAATAGATCTGCTATCCCCGTTTAAATAAAAAAAATTCATTTCAGTAGGCCTTTAAACAGCAAGTATAGGCAGAACAGTGAATGGGGGACACGTCCTCCTCCGAGCAGTTCCATCACTAGGCGGATGCATGACTGACGCTCACATGCCCGGAGTCTGGGCGTGTGCCTGTGTCCAACCTTGTCCAGACGGCAATGTGCATGTTTGTTCACCAGCGTGAAAGGAGACCTCTATCCTCACCTCTCTGGAGACATGAAACAAGAAGGTACTCTGTGCTCTGTCAACTTGTAGGTCATATACTGCACGTTTACTGGGAAAATACCCCAAATAACACCCCTCCCTTCAATCCTGCTCCAGTTCACTCATTAGGAAAGGGCTCTCTGTGCGGCATTGTGAAACGCCACGATTACCTCAGTGTTGACTTCATGGCTTCACCGTGAGAAACAAAATGACTTTTTAGGTTGTTGTTGGGACGAGAAGCAAAAAAAGGAACCACAAGTAATGATGGCAGGTGACAGTTTTGGAGTTCCCTGCAGAGCAATAAGTAGAAATTGGCTACCTCGGGCATTTTGGTTTGGATTTATATCAACATCTTGAAAATATTAGAGTGACTGGCAGAACGCTGAAAACAAACTCACAGACCTTTTGACCTTGGTCGCTTGTCATTGTCATTTTGTCTCAAAACTCTTTTTATACCCAAACTTTTGTTTGGCCATGTTTCAGTTAACCTGCTTGTTGGAAGATAGTTTGCAGAGAAACAAATTGCAATTAATCGCAGTTTGTTCAAAGTTAACTCAAAATTATTGGCGATTAATTATTCATTTGATCAATAAGTGTGCGCTAGACAGATACTCAAACATTAGGCTTTTTTTAAATAGCTCTACGCAAAAAGGACATAAACGCGCTTTTATGACAATAAAAAAATATTTCAAAAATCATAGTAGTGCGTTAGTGTCTTGACAGATTATGTATTTTTTAGGAATACAGAACTTGTATTCCTGCTGTAGGAGCACTTGCATTCAGAGAAGAAGAGCTACACCATGTTTAGATACCAGTTCCCTGCATTAATAACACAAAATGTGGATTGTTTCTATCATGGTTTGATTGACAAAAATGTTTGGTAATGTTCTGTTTCAAATCTTAACTCATATCTGCTACAAGGATCGAGTTTTTTTAAACGCTTCTTTGAAGGGAACACTTTTTTTTTAATTTTGCATATCGTTCACCATCATTATGAAAGACAAGAAAACAGAAGTTTTTTTTGTTGTTGTTTTTTTTCACTTTCTAACAAATAAAAATCGGCTTGCTCTTGTTGGCTAGCAATGCGGCAATCGATTCTACCTCTATAAATCACTTTAAACATGAGAATTGTGCGACTTTGTGCATTTTTCTTTTGGATTTCTCTTTGGTTTGGTTGAAAAATGTGACTGATAGAACTAGGGTTGACAGATGTAGACGATATTCGATATAAATGAGATACATTTGGCCGACAATAGAGCTTCTAATACCATCATTACATTGTGATAATGCATGTTGATGACACATTCTTGCTATGTAGATGTAGCAAGTTTCTTACAAGTATCATTTGATTTTCCAGTGACATGCTCCCCATTAGTTTTACATGGCGATTTCAACCAAATTTGGTAATGAAAACTACAAGTAAGGTGCATTTTACGATCAAACAGCTGGTGTGTGCTAAATATAATACTTACAGTTTAAACACTTTATAGGGCACAACAAAAGAAAAGACACTTAATGGCAAAGACTACTTCCTGGATAGGGCAACAGACTGTATCCTTTACACTACTGCCTAAATGATTAATTTAATGTTTTGGAATTGCATGCAAAGTCTACCATATAAAACATTCAATAATAATAAATAAAAAATACATATATATATTTTATACAATAAACATTTATTACTTACAATTCTTCAAATGCACTTGCTGTTGCATTATGGGAATGTTTTATGACTGGACGCTTATTAAAGACCCAGATGGTTAAGGACGTCTCTGGAAACATGTCACACTTTTTACGTGAAACAGTCTTTATATATATATTTTTTTTTTTATCAAATAGGGTTGTACAGTATACCAGTACTGGTATACCGTACAACCGGTACTAGTATGGTATCACGGTACTAATGAATCAAAAACGGTACTATACTCTGTTTCCAAAGTACCGGATCCCGGGCATGATGGCACGTCGTCACGTCGTGACATTATTGGTTTTGCGAGCAGAGGAGCATGTTCGGCAGCGCACAATCACAGAGTACTTACAAACAGACACAGTGTGTAGACAAAAAAGGGAGAACTAACGCATTTTGGCCTGAAAACTGACGATAAAGGTGAAATTATACTGTAACACTGAAACGCCCTCAGGAAGAGGTGCTTTAAGACAAGGCTGGCTAGCTAGCAGCTAAAGTCCATCCGCAGTCGGCAGTGTTTTAGCTACTTGTTGGCTAGCAATGCGGCAATCATGTCACACTTTTTACGTGAAACAGTCTTTATATATATATTTTTTTTATTTATCAAATAGGGTTGTACAGTATACCAGTACTGGTATACCGTACAACCGGTACTAGTATGGTATCACGGTACTAATGAATCAAAAACGGTACTATACTCTGTTTCCAAAGTACCGGTTCCCGGGCATGATGGCGCGTCGTCACGTCGTGACATTGTTGGTTTTGCGAGCAGAGGAGCATGTTCGGCAGCGCACAATCACAGAGTACTTACAAACAGACACAGTGTGTAGACAAAAAAGGGAGAACTAACGCATTTTGGCCTGAAAACTGACGATAAAGGTGAAGTTATACTGTAACACTGAAACGCCCTCAGGAAGAGGTGCTTTAAGACAAGGCTGGCTAGCTAGCAGCTAAAGTCCATCCGCAGTCGGCAGTGTTTTAGCTACTTCTAAATCACTAATCCTCGCCTCCATAGCGACAAATAAAGTATGTTTCTTACAAGTATCATCCCTGCAGGACGAGGAATAGCTAAACATGCTTCACTACACACCGTAGGAGGATACAATAGCTAACTGCTAACAGCAAGCTAGCACGCTGCCATCTACACCTGACATACACTGTAATGATACCAAGTACAAGAGCGCATCTAGTCGATACTACTATGATTACATTGATATTTTTTATCGTCACAATTTTTTTTTCCTTTTTTTAAAATGTATATTATGTTTGTAAACTCAGTATATACGTCCCGAGACACATGAGGACTTTGAATATGACCAATGTATGATCCTGTAAGGATCCATACCCACAATGTGTACAATCACCTGAAACTAATGTAAAGCATCCAAACAACAGAAGAATAAGTGATTATTACATTTTAACATAAGTGTAGATAGCACATGTTAAAAGAGAAAGTAAGCAGATATTAACAGTAAATGAACAAGTAGATTAATAATCCATGTTTACAGTTTGTCCCTCATAATTTTGACAAAATAATAGAATGAGAAATGACACAATATGTTACATAACACATGTCAGCAGACAAGTTATGAGCCTTTGTTTTGTTTACTTACTAATAAAAGACAAGTTGTCTAGTATGTTCACTATTTTATTTAAGGACAACATTATTCTTCGATTGAAACAAGAAACATATGTTTAATGTACCGTAAGATTTTTTGTTAAAATAAAGTCAATAATGCCAATTTTTTTTTTGGTCCCCTTTATTTAGAGAAGTACCGAAAAGTATTGAAGATCCAGCGCCTGTTCTGTTGAAGTACCGTAAGCGATCTTCGTGCTTGATGCAACCTTACTCTTGCTCTTTGTGTTTTTCTCTCCCATTATGTTTGATTTTGGTCCCGTGTCTTCCCTGTCGTCCTTCCAGCGGTCTGCCTTCGTTCCCGTGTTGACGAGCTGCACGTCTCGTCATTTCCTTGTTCCTTTGCTTCCCGGACTGCCTCTTGGATCTCGACCCCCCCGCTTGGACACGGACCTTTTGACACCTCGCTATCGCCCTGACCACCTGCCTGCTCACGGACATACGAGCCTGCCCAGCCCCTTTAGGACTTGTCTCTCACTCAACACTCTGGTAACACTCAGCAATCAATTCCTTACACCATATACACTCTTGGATCTAGTCACACTCCATACCCTTGTTTAGATTATATTATATTGTTTGATTATTATATATATATATATATAGTGCATATATATAATAAATCAGAGTTCAATACTGCCCCCCTTGTGTCTGTGCCGTATACTTCCCCCAGTAAACATAACACAAAATGAATTTTGCTACTGGTACTGGTACTAAAATATTGGTATTGGAACAACACTAAATTCCAACTTGAATTTAATATGACGCTTGTTTTGTATTAAATTCATAGGAAAGACATTGTTCGATGATTTGTTTTCCCATGCAAAATAACATTTAACAACAATTTGCACGACACGACTGCCTCGCAAGACTAGCACTAACGCCGTGCGCCGTTTTGCCAAAATATTGATACATTTTAATGTCGAGTTTTATATCGGTACTTCTTCCTTTCCAGCATTCTGCAACTTTTTACATGCTTTTTATTAGGACAGGAGCCAGCCGCAGCTTTTTGAAACCAGCTCCACACTTTATTTTTGAAAAGACTAAAATGTAGAGTTTCATCTTTACTTGATGGTTGTTGACGCGCCCACTCGTCCTCCTAACTTCAGATGACAAAACAATCAGAAAAAGAAAAACAGCACACATGGTGAATTGTTGTTAATCAGCTGCTTTTGTCTGCAGCTGACAGCCTGTCCTGTTTACCTGAAGGCGTGCGCGTCTTGCATGGCGGTGCTGTCACCACCACCGTTCTCCCGGGACTTCCCTATGTGGCAATTAAAGTGTTTCCTGTGTCCAGCGGGAATATGCGGTGCCGTATAATATCATCACTATATGTTGGGATGGATGAATAACAAACTATGATAATCACCATCGGTGTCTGCCTGCAGTCTACCCATGCAGGTCGGTGTACCTAATGTTGTGGCCGCTGAATATGAACACCAACAATGCATTAGAGGATTTAGATTAACATTATAATGCCTGGAAGAAGAAAAATAAGCCACTGATGATGCATGACAATATCCCAAATGTTTTGCATCATAGTGCCTCATTGTGATGCAAATTATGGCTGGGAAAATATGTCACAATATTAGAGACGCCGGCAGAATGTTGATTATCTCGGTTTTCCTGGACTAAAGCGGGCAGGGAGACAGGAAACAGGAAATGGAATGCACTGGCATACATTTACACACTTGTTGGTGAAGGATGAATGAAGGTAACTTGTTCATGGTGTTTTGGTGTGTGTCGTAGTAATGCCCATAGCGCCTCCTGGTGGTCAACCCGGCACATAGCAGGATGTCCAATTTTTTTTTTTTTTTTTAAAGCTATTTGATAACAGTGCAGGTTTCATCTTGAACTGCCATTTACACTATAGCAAATACTTATATTACATACAATAGACTGAAAGTGATTAATATTTATGTATTTATTTATTTATATAATAAGCAGTTAAGCTACAATAAAATGTTGTTGTTTTTTTACTATAAGCCACACAAGGATGTAATGTGACAAGAATAAAGTTATAATACCAAGGCAAAAGTAATAGAGTGGCATGAAATGTACTAATGTCATAATATTACAACAAATAAAAGTGTATAAATGCAAAGAAAAGAGTATAAACTCGTAAATAAATTAAAAAAAAAGTTCAGTCAGAATTCTTACACAAACCTAAACACAACATTGTTCTCCTCATAATATATTTACTTTGTTTCTATAATATTCCAAGATTAAATTTGTGACTTTAGTCTTGTAAAAATAATAAAATGGATGAAAATGTACTTTACTACTTCATTTTAGTTCTATTTTTGTTCTCATGATATTACAACTCTTTGGAAAACTAAAATGACAACTTTTGTCTTATTTCTTTTAAATTTGCAAAATTATTCCCATACAGTTTTTCTAGTAATACGTTATCTTTACCTATTAATACATTTGTTATCTTTATTTTTGATATGATTCTTGTAAACATACAACTATTCTCATAAAGTCCTAACTTTAATATTTCAGATTTACTCTCATAAAATTAAGACGTTATTCTCTATTTTCCTTGTTATATCGTAGATATTTTTTCCATGATAGTGCATATAACTTTATTCTCAGCAATTAGCAGCTTTAGTCTTATTATATTTTTCCTTTATTATTGTAACCGCTTAACTATAATTTTCTAAATATTCCCGTAGCATTATGACTTTTTTGTTTCAGCTTGATTATGAAAAGAAAAAAAACTAATTTTTTTAGTATTTTAAGTTTTTCTTCTATTTTTACTTATTTTCAGAACAATAGGTGACAGTTTTGTAGTTCCCTGCAGAGCAATAAGTAGAAATTGGCTACCTCTGGCATTTTGGTTTGGATTTCTATCAACATCTTGAAAACATAAGAGTGACTGGCAGAATGACTAAAACAGTAAATAAACACAAGACATATATATACTCTATTAGCCACAACACAACCAGGCTTATATTTAATATGCCACAAATTAATCCTGCATAAAAACACCTACGTGTTTGTTATGCTAGCTCCTAGCTCCTCTGCTAGCTCCTAGCTCCATAGAACACGCCAATACAATTCAAACACCTGATCAACACACACAATCACTCAGCCTAAAAGACCGTTCACCTAACCCAAGGTTCATAAAGCTTATATATTTAAACAAAGTTACGTACGTGACGGGCACGTACGGTCAAGCGATCAAATTTTTGGAAGCCAAAGCTGCATACTCACGGTAGCACGTCTGCGTCTTTGTCATCCAAATCAAAGTAATCCTGGTAAGAGTCTGTGTTGTACCAGTTCTCTACAGGCGTCTGTGTATCGAAGTCAAAAGTCCTCCTGGTTAGAGTCTCTGTTATCCGAGTTCTTTGATCTTGACTGCATCTTTCGGGAATGTAAACAATGAAACACCGGCTGTGTTGTGTTGCTGCTGACTTCCTTCGCAAAATACGTCCGCTTTGCACTGAGAACTTTCTTCTTTGCTTGCTCAGCTTCTTTCTCCATAATGCAATGAACATAATTGCAACAGATTCACCAACACAGATGTCCAGAATACATCCAGAATGAGATGAAAACAGCTATTTCGTATTGGCTTCAATGTGGAAGCCATACCCGTGTTCCCCGGGCTACGTCACGCGCATACGTCATCCTCAGAGGCGTTTCGAACCGGAAGTTTAGCGGCAAATTTAAAATTGCACTTCATAAGTTAACCCGGCCGTATTGGCATAAACTATCAGACTGCGTGGTCGGTAGTAGTGGGTTTCTATAGGCCTTTAATCGCAGATTGTTCAAAGTTAAAATTATTGGCGATTAATTATTAATTTTGATCAATAATAAGTGTGCGCTGGACAGATGATTTTCAAGTTTTTAATACTATGACTGGACAATTAGTTTGTTTTAATGAAATGTTTTTAAACATTAGGCTTTTTTTAAAATAGCTCAACTCATAAAGGACAAACATGCTTTTAATGACAATTACAAAATATTAAAAAAACTTGTAGTGTAGTGTCTTGCCAGATTTTTTATTTTTAGGAATACAGAACTTGTATTCCTGCTGTAGGAGCACTTGCATTCAAAGGAGAAGAACTACACCATGTTTATATACCAGTTGCCCGCATTAATGACACAAAATGTGAATTTTTATGATCATGGTTTGATTGTCAAGGATGTTTGGTAATGTTCAGATCCGAATCTTAACTCATATCTGCTACAAGGATCCAGTTTTTTAAACGCTCTTTAAAGGGGAACTGCACTTATTTATTTTTATTTTTATTTTTTTTGCATATGAGAGACAAGAGGACAGAAGTTTTTTTGTTGTTGTTTTTTTTTTTGCTTTCTAACATATAAAAATCGTCTCGCTCTTGGTGGCTAGCAATGTAGCTGGAGCAATCGATTCCACCTCTAAATCACTTATAACATGAGAATTTTGCGACCTTGTGTATTTTGCTTTTGGATTTCTCTTTGGCTTGGTTGAAAAAATGTGACTGATAGAACTAGGGTTGACGGATATTGACGATATTTGATATAAATTAGATAAATTTGGTCGACGATAGAGCTTTTATTACTATCATTATATTGTGATAATGCACGTTGATGACACACTATTTTTCGTATTTTTACTTTTTTCTTCTATTCTTACTTATTTTCAGAACAATACTGTCATAAAGTTCATTCAATGACGTAAAAATGCTCAGGCAAAGTAGCAGCGTTGTTAAAAAAAATACAATATAAACAATTGAGAATTATATTGATAGACATTTTCATTTCGTATAAACGTTTATATATCGTAATATCGCAAAGTACTAGCTGACTTGTCGTGTGGTTCTTTAGACTACAAACGATACAAGTACTGATATCATCTGCGTGTGTGCGGCCAACAATAGAGCCTATAATATCGTGTTGACACATTCTAGCTGTGTCCCGCTAATTTGACAGCAACAAGCGACAAAATGGTAAATGGGTTATACTTGTATAGCGCTTTTCTACCTTCAAGGTACTTAAAGCGCTTTGACACTATTCCCACATTCACACACACATTCACACACTGATGGCGGGAGCTGCCATGCAAGGCGCTAACCACCACCCATCAGGAGCAAGGGTGAAGTGTCTTGCTCAAGGACACAACGGACGTGACTAGGTTAGTAGAAGCTGGGGATTGAACCAGGAACCCTCAGGTTGCTGGCACAGCCACTCTCCCAACCGCGCCACTCCCCTCCAAAATACTAGTGGTTAATGTGCTTTTTTTCCCCTCATAATTGTTTTTACCTAAATGAAAACAATTATTTTCATGGAATATTTCAACTTCACTGTCAACATTTTTACAACTTTCCTCTCCAAGTTTATTCGTCTTTTTTCTCATTCTCCCCCATAAAGTATTACAACACTATTTAACTGTACAGTGCAAAACAACTGCATATAAATCAGTGAAACCATGCTGAGGTCAAACAGAGAATCTTCATCCTTAAATAGGAACATTCAAGTCCTACAGAAGTTTATTAGTCCTAGTACTGTACATTCAAATGAACTAATACATAAATAAATCAAAAAACAAAACCTATATTACTGTTTGTAAAAACCTGCACTGCAACCATATAATGTCCCCTCTCTGGGATGAATGAAAATCTAACTAACCATTTAAATCAGGGGTCCCCAAACTTTTTGACTCCGGGGCCGCATAGTGGTAAAACAATTTGGCTGGGGGCCGCACTATATATATATATATATATATATATATATATATATATATATATATATATGTGTGTGTGTGTGTGTGTGTGTGTGTGTGTGTGTGTGTGTGTGTGTGTGTGTGTGTGTGTGTGTGTGTGTGTGTGTATATATACAGTATATATATACTGTGTATATATATATATATTATATGTAAATGTGTGTGTGTGTGTGTGTGTATATGTATATGTATATGTAAATGTGTATATATGTGTGTACATATGTATATGTCTATGTATGTATATATATGTATATGTGTATATATATGTGTATATATGTGTATATATGTATATATGTGTCTATATGCGTGTATATATATATATATATATATATATATATATATATATATATATATATATGTCTATATGTGTGTGTATTTATATATATATATATATATATATATATATATATATATATATATATATATATATATATATATATATGTCTATATGTGTGTGTATTTATATATATATATATATATATATATATATATATATATATATATATATATATATATATACACTACCGTTCAAAAGTTTGGGGTCACCCAAACAATTTTGTGGAATAGCCTTCATTTCTAAGAACAAGAATAGACTGTCAAGTTTCAGATGAAAGTTCTCTTTTTCTGGCCATTTTGAGCGTTTAATTGACCCCACAAATGTGATGCTCCAGAAACTCAATCTGCTCAAAGGAAGGTCAGTTTTGTAGCTTCTGTAACGAGCTAAACTGTTTTCAGATGTGTGAACATGATTGCACAAGGGTTTTCTAATCATCAATTAGCCTTCTGAGCCAATGAGCAAACACATTGTACCATTAGAACACTGGAGTGATAGTTGCTGGAAATGGGCCTCTATACACCTATGTAGATATTGCACCAAAAACCAGACATTTGCAGCTAGAATAATCATTTACCACATTAGCAATGTATAGAGTGTATTTCTTTAAAGTTAAGACTAGTTTAAAGTTATCTTCATTGAAAAGTACAGTGCTTTTCCTTAAAAAATAAGGACATTTCAATGTGACCCCAAACTTTTGAACGGTAGTGTATATATATATATATATTTACAGTGCTGCATGTCACGTTATCGATGGTAAAATGCATTTTTAGACAATATGATTTGCCTGAGTGGCTAGGAGACGGTAGAAAATGGACTAGTAAGGACAAATTAAAAAAATAATAATACAAAAAAATATGTATATATTTATTTTTATTTATTTTTATTTTTATTTTTTTAACTTGGGACTTCCCGCGGGCCGGATTTTGGATGCTGGGGGACCGTATCCGGCCCACGGGCCGTAGTTTGGGGACCCCTGATTTAAATACTTACAATACTAGTGTCTTTGGTGATAACGCAGTTCGTCATTAACGCTGTCAAATACTAAAAAAAAATGCATTAGGAACAAGAGAAAAAAATGACTAGTATATGAAAGAATATAAAATATTCAACAATATGAGAGATTTGTTTGCCACCTGATGAAACAGCTTGCAAACACGCATTTTTCTGATGTTTCTTTGAAGTGCAAGCAAATCGGCATCATTCATTCCTTCAGACTTTGCTATCCAAGTGAGGCTGCCGTTCAAACTTTGGCCTTTTCCCCGACGTATACGAAGGTTACATTTGGTTGTCGTTGTACTGCGGGGCCGAGTACTGATCCTGCATGGCGCCGCCCGCTGCCCCGATCGCAGCCTGCTGGGCGGCCTGCTGGACATGAGGGTTCTTCCAGGCTCCCGTGGTCCACTCCTCCTGCGCCTTGGACATGCTGCCCCCGCTCCCCCGGTAGAAATTATGGATCTGCAGGCAAGACGAGAATCACAAAATCTCATATTTTTCTGACATTTAGTTGGACTGCTGTTATGTCACGTTACATAGACCCACAGCTAGGTCACGGTGTGTGGGCGACAGGAGGAAATGCTGGGCGCCACCTTTTCCGGTGACCCCTCTTTTTCAAGTGACCTTAAAGGCCTACTGAAACCCACAACTACCGACCACGCAGTCTGATAGTTTGTATATCAATGATGAATTCTTAACATTGCAACACATGCCAATACGGCCGGGTTAACTTCTAAATTGCAATTTTTAATTTCCCGCTAAACTTCCGGTTGAAAACGTCTATATATGATGACGTATGCGCGTGACGTCAATCGTTGAAACGTAAGTATTGGTACCCCATTGAATCCAATACAAAAAAGCTCTGTTTTCATCTCAAAATTCCACAGTATTCTGGACATCTGTGTTGGTGAATCTTTTGCAATTTGTTTAATGAACAATGAAGACTGCAAAGAAGAAAGTTGTAGGTGGGATCGGTGTATTAGCGGCTGGCTGTAGCAACACAACCAGGAGGACTTTGACTTGGATAGCAGACGCGCTAGCCGGCGCTAGCCGACGCTAGCCGCCGACCGCACGGATGATCGGGTGAAGTCCTTCGTCCTTCCGTCAATCGCTGGAACGCAGGTGAGCACGGGTGTTGATGAGCAGATGAGGGCTGGCTGGCGTAAGTGGAGCGCTAATGTTTTTATCATAGCTCTGTGAGGTCCCGTTGCTGAGTTAGCTTCAATGGCGTCGTTAGCAACAGCATTGTTAAGCTTCGCCAAGCTGGGAATTATTAACCGTGTATTTACATGTCCATAGTTTAATGGTATTGTTGATCTTCTGTCTATCCTTACAGTCAGGGGTTTATTTATTTTGTTTCTATCTGCATTTGAGCCTGATGCTATCACGTTAGCTCAGTAGCTAAAGAGCTTCGCCGATGTATTGTCGTGGAGATAAAAGTCACTGTGAATGTCCATTTCGCGTTCTCGACTCTCATTTTCAAGAGGATATAGTATCCGAGGTGGTTTCAAATACAAATCCGTGATCCACAATAGAAAAAGGAGAAAGTGTGGAATCCAATGAGCCCTTGTACCTAAGTTACAGTCAGAGCGAAAAAAGATACATCCTGCACTGCAATGTAGTCCTTCACTCTCACTTTCCTCATCCACAAATCTTTCATCCTGGCTCAAATTAATGGGGTAATCGTCGCTTTCTCGGTCCGAATCTCTCTCGCTGCATTGTAAACAATGGGGACATGTGAGGAGTCCTTCCTCCGGTGACGTTACGCTACTTCCGGTATAGGCAAGGCTTTTTTTTATCAGCGACCAAAAGTTGCGACCTTTATCGTCGTTGTTCTCTACTAAATCCTTTCAGCAATAATATGGCAATATCGCAAAATGATCAAGTATGACACATAGAATGGATCTGCTATCCCCGTTTAAATAAAAAAAATAATTTCAGTAGGCCTTTAAGAAAAGCTATGACTGGCTCGGAGAGAAGTGGCTTGGCACCACCTGCCGTCTTCTTTACTCCAAATATAAGATCATACCTGTTTTCCAAGTGACAGGAAGAAAAGCTCTGGCTCTCTTGGGTACCCCAAATATACGATGACACACATTTCTCAAATGACAGGAAGAAAACCTCCCTTGGGCAAAAGTCGCTTGGCGCCATCTGTTGGTTTGCGGACCCCAAATACAAAACCCAAAACCAAGTGAAGTTGGCACGTTGTGTAAATCGTAAATAAAAACAGAATACAATGATTTGCAAATCCTTTTCAACTTATATTCAATTGAATAGACTGCAAAGACAAGATATTTCAGGTTTGAATTGAGAAACTTATTTTTTTTTTGGCAAATAATCATTAACTTAGAATTTAATGGCAGCAACACATTGCAAAAAAGTTAGGCACAGGGGCATTTTTACCACTGTGTTACATGGCCTTTCCTTTTAACAACACTCAGTAGACGTTTGGGAACTGAGGACACCAATTTTTGAAGCTTCTCAGGTGGAATTATTTCCCATTCTTGCTTGATGTACAGCTTTAGTTGTTCAACAGTCCGGAGTCTCCGTTATGGTATTTTACGCTTCATAATGCGCCACACATTTTCAATGGGAGACAGGTCTGGACTAGTACCAGTCTAGTACCAGCACTCTTTTACTACGAAGCCACGCTGTTATAACATGTGGTTTGTCATCGTCTTGCTGAAATAAGCAGGGGCGTCCATGATAACGTTGCTTGGATGGCAACATATGTTGCTCCAAAACCTGTATGTACCTTTCAGCATTAATGGTGCCTTCACAGATGTGTAAGTTACCCATGTCTTGGGCACTAATACACCCCCATACCATCACAGATGCTGGCTTTTGAACTTTGCGCCTATAACAGTCCGGATGGTTCTTTTCCTCTTTGGTCCGAAAGATACGACGTCCACAATATAAAAAATATACAAAGTTTACCAGTTCTTGTCTTTGCACTCTATTCAATTGAATATAGGTTGAAAAGGATTTGCAAATCATTGTATTCTGTTTTTATTTACCATTTACACAACATGCCAACTTCATTGGTTTTGGGTTTTGTAATACGATGTCATGCATTGTTCGAGTGACTAGAAGAAAAGCACCAACTTTCTCGGCAGAAGTTGCTTGTTGTTTTTTTGACCCCGAGCATAACAAGCCATCTTTTTCAAGTGAAAGTAAAACAAACACAGACTCCCTGTCGGTTTGTGGGACCTGGACTATCAGATGACCCGTCTTTTCAAAGTGATAGGAAGAAAAGCTCCGACTCCCTCGGTGAAAAGTTGGTTGCATGGCGCCACCTGTAGGTTTCTGAATTGCTCGACATGTTGGTCTTTGAAGACATTGATACAAACGCTGATTATACGTACATGTCCTTTAAAACGGACTTTGAAACAACTCTGCAAAATAGTTGTATTTGTAATTTTTTACATTGTTGGTGTCTAACGTTAGAGCCACGTTGGTTGGCAAATGACCACATTTCAAAGGTCAAATCAACGTCAGAACCCAACATTGATTAAACGTAGTCAAAAAGCATGTTGTTTCAACGCAACGTTTGAGTTGCTCAATGTCAGGACCTAACTCAACAAGTTCTCAACGTTGTTTTAATGTCTAGTGCCTGCTGGGTTAGATCCCAAATATCTTCACCAACACATCTTTTGACAGCTCCGACTCGCACGGGGGAGTTTGATGCCAACTGTCAGTTTCTAGACCCTAAATATAAGACTGTGCGTCTTGTTCTGATGTTTTTTTAAGGGAAAAGAGACACGTCCTTTGTTGATTTTAATACAATATTTCGAACACACTATGTACAGTACATGTTTGGTTAGGGATGGGTAAAGTTTACATTTGAACCGATTGGAATCTTTTGTGTGTGTTAGTAAATATTAATTGTTTTTTATAATAAAATAAAAAATGTATTGCAACATTTAAAAATGAGCTGATTATGATAACTGCTATCGAGCTGTTATATTTTGATTTGTTATCACATATCTCATTTGCCAGTATAACAATAAGTTGCAATTACAGTTGCAAGTCCAAGATGTTAGATGGCAGTAGTGTATAGTTTATGGCGTGTTGGCTAGTCATGTCACTCTTTGCTGAATCTAGTCTTTTGTTGCGCCCTAAAAAGTATCAATACTGTGAGTATTGTACTTAGTGCACGCAAGCTGTTTGGTTGTAACATGAATCTTAGGTGTAAAATCTCTAATGCAAATCAGTAGCATGTCAATAGTTAAGCCAATGTATATTAGCGTCAAGCTAATGCATTTTTGGAAAAGTGGGACCTTTCTTACCGTATTTTCCGGAGTATAGAGTGCACCGGGATACAAGCCGCACTCACTAGATTTTAGAAGAAAAAATATGTTTTCATATATTAGCCGCACCAAACTATAAGCCACAGATATACGTGGCGAAATGAATTATGTACACAGAAAAATTCTGTAAATGTTTCAAACAAAACAGAATTCATCGCCATGGAACCACTAGCTGCGGAAGCTAGCTCTCCAATCCGCTAAAAACAGACTCAATAAGTCCACGGTGACGTCTTGGTGAATTTACTGAGGAATTTGAGAAACTGAAACAATACTAAAAGAATGCCATTGTAAGTTAATATTACGAACACAGACACTCGTAAACGTGTTAGCATATTAGCTAACGACGCTAACTTCCTAACATTACAATTGCACGTACAAATATGCATGAAAACACTCCTACAGACATCACACATTGGCAGGTTTTGTAAGTATAAACAATTTAAGGTACATTGCACAGCTGGAAGACGAGAAGGACACCTGCAGTTAGCAAACTCGTCCATAAGATGGCAGCATAGCACAACCAATAAAACACTTTCTATGTGTATTTGCTTGTTTTTAAAAAAATATTTCTATTATGTCTGTTTCGGAGAAATTTCAAAAAATTTACCGCACAGTCTTATAAGTCGCAAGGGTAAGAAAAAAGTAGTGTCATACAGTCCGGAATTTACGGTAGTTTAGGTTGGAGCCTTTTTTTTGGAGTCAATTTCTTTGCTGGTATTGAAAATTGCAACATTACCCAGAGGTAGTTTGGCTGAGTTCACTCTCAGTGCTGCTGGACTGACGTCAAGGTACCATAACGTGGCACCGTTGGATCTCACATGCTCGATAGGACTAGCGGGATTCGGTCGGGGTCAAAAAAAAAAGTACCGGATTCGGTACTGTGGATAATGCATATGTTTAAGAGCTATTTCTTTATTCATAATCATGTTTGAATCAGCTCATAATTTTCCATGTATACTCTGTATACTAGTTTCTCTTTGTCTTCAGATTGCCTGTTTAGACAGGGTCGTAAACCATCAGGAATGTGAACACAACCCCCAAGTCTCTCTTCTTATCAGTGTTGAGAGGAGGGGGGGGGGGGGGGGCTTTCTTTGTGTGAAAAGAGTTGCTTTTTCCTTTGGAATGCCAGATCAACTTGGGCTGCGCATTCGTATGTGTTGTTCGAGGCTGGTCTCTATTCTCAAATATTTGACAATAAATTACAAAATACCTATTCTGTGCTTGGTGGTACCTTTGAGTCAGTTTATATGTCATTAAGGAACTTGGGACTGACCAGCGCTTTACATCCCACTTGGAGGAACATCTGGTCAAACGCAACAATTTGGGGGCTCGTCCGGGATGACACGCTGACAATTGGACCTTCTCTTGCAATCTTCTGGACAGACTCACATGGCCAAAACATAATTCAAGGTAAGCAGAACCTTTCTTTTTAGATAAAATCTGCATTAGGAGTCTGTCCTGAGGTCTGTAAGTCAAACACAGAATTGTACCCCAGACACAGAGTGGTGGTTTTGATTGATTGATTGCATTTTGATAGATTGGTTGCATTTTGCCGTAGCCACCATTGCATAAAAGTTGTGAATACCACTCACGTCATTGTGTCAAGATTACCGTGACGGGCTGCTTCACTGACGAGTAAGCAAATAGTAACGGGTTAGAGTTAGAGGCTCTAGCTGCGTATTGTACAATAAATTGCACGGGTTAGAGTTAGAGGCTCTAGCTGCGTATTGTACGATAAATTGCACGGGTTAGAGTTAGAGGCTCTAGCTGCGTATTGTACGATAAATTGCACGGGTTAGAGTTAGAGGCTCTAGCTGCGTATTGTACGATAAATTGCACGGGTTAGAGTTAGAGGCTCTAGCTGCGTATTGTACGATAAATTGCACGGGTTAGAGTTAGAGGCTCTAGCTGCGTATTGTACGATAAATTGCACGGGTTAGAGTTAGAGGCTCTAGCTGCGTATTGTATGATAAAAGTACGGGGTTAAAGGCCGCCGTATGGTTCAGGGGTTTGAGGCCCCTGAAAAAAAAATGGACACAATGGCCAAGGAGTGTGACAGACAAGAATGTGATGGCGGCTGGGGAAAATGTGATTAGTCATTACTTTGTAATGATCAATTGAATGGACGGTTGTCGAAAAGAGAACGTTCCTTGAAAGGGTTAAGAGAGAGTTTACAATACTCGAAAAGTTGTGAACTCAAACGTCTGGTAAAATAAAAAATAAAATAAAAAAGTAACTGGAAGTTTTATGGTAAAGTGAAACGCAGAGAGAGAGTGCTTACGTTTGCGTGTGTGTGTGTGTGCGTAGGGCCGTAGGCACTTGCTTGTGTGTGCGTGAGTGCTTACACGTGCATGTGTGTGCGTGTGTGCTGGATGCGCGTGATCATGTGTGTGTGTGTGTGTGTGTGTGTGTGTGTGCGCTGGTGAAAATGGAACAGGCAGGTCAAGAGAAAAAAGAGCAGGGTTGGTGCTCGAGAATTTAAGAGTTTGGCGTATGATAAAAGTAAACGGGGATTACGTGGAAAAACGAAATGCAGCAAAAGAACAGATGATTAATGAGACAAATATGACAGATGAATTGATTGGTCTTTTGCCTGGCGCGCATGCGTAAGACAATTCAAACGACCCGCCCAGACTTTGACTAAGCCACCGCCCTATGACGTAAAGCCGGAGGTGTCTTTATACCCACTTTTGACAGTCACAGGAGGAGCCCTGGTGGTCGAAACAGAAACAAAGCTCTCTGGTTCACCCCCTACTCCTGTGACAAATGAGGGCGGTGCTCACACAGCCTCTCTAAGATTGAACCCTCCTCCAAAACTAACGCTGTCTCCTGAGTGTAAATCACCTCTGGTGCCTAAGCCCCAAAATAACAGCCACCCAGCGGAAAACCTCCCGAATATGCCTAATCTTACTAGACAGCAGATAATGCATGAGTCAACGCAAAACTCCTCACTTTACACGCCAGACCATTTTGTTGCCATAAACAAATGCCCTCCCCCAGTAGATGACAGCCTCTCACGTGCACATCAGACATTCTTGAGCAACACACAACAGAGCCAGACTTTGTGGTCTCCTGTAACTGTTAATGGCTCAATGGAAGGCTACATTGACCAACACCCACATGAACCACATGCATACAACACACGCTCAAAAAAGCTGGAGGGACACGCATATCCACTTTTTCCTGATAAAAGCGGCATATTTCAATATAAGCCTTTTGCTGTGGCAGACATGCAAGCCATTGTTGACAAACTTCCACCTGTGTCTGAAGGTGGGAGTCTTTGGCTCAACACATTAGACAAGCTAACAGCAGGATACACTCTCTCCGTAGCAGACTCTAGAAGCATTTTGTATCGTTGTGTTTCCACACAAGATGGCAAAAATACAGAACAACAAGCAGGATTAAAGGCTGAATCTTCGACCTCACCGATAACACCATACGTTACAAACATAGCTACTGCTATGCGCAGTCTCTTTCCTCAAGATGAGGATGATAAGGCTAATGACAGAGCAGCAAGGAAGCAACTCCTTAATTTACAGATCGCTGAAGATAAAAGGTCAAAAGAACTAATTAGTAAAAAATCAGCTAGGGTATATTCAGCACTGGGTGACCTTGCTTCTGAGTTCCAACAGGTGGAGGAAAGAATCCTCAACAGACGTGCGACCAGACGGTTGGACTCGGGTGGTGGACAACACGGTGCTTCAAAGCCAGTCCGGGGTGGTAACTGTTTCGGCTGTGACCAGCCTGGTCACTGGAGTCGTGACTGTCCGAACATTTTCGAACAGGAAAGGTTCCGTAGTGCCAACAAACGAACACAAAAGCGTGGCAAAGGACGCCCACCGCAGGAGCCCCAGCAGGAGATACAGACTGGCCCCCTGCTGGACATGAGTGTCAACGGACAATGTTATCAGTTTGTGATTGACACTGGCACCACCCATTCGATTCTGAATGCAGAGGTACCAAAGAAACTGTGTGCTTCCTCTTTAAAGGTCGAAGGCTTCGCTGGGGTCACAAGAAGGTTACCTGTCACCAAACCACTTCCGGTTCAGATTGCGGGACACACACTAAAGCACCCGTTCGTGATTGACCTGCACACACCCTGCCAGATTGGTAATGACCTCCTTTACAGACTGTACCCTGACATTCAATATCGCACAGAAGGAACCTTCCTGGTGTTACCTGACGGCTCAACCACCAAGCTGCGACACCACTACCAAGGCTCTTCCATGAGCTCATACCACAGCCTGAAACAACAGGAATGGCTGACATCCAGCTGCTCTAACAGTGAAAACCCTGACTGACTGAGATGCTTCCGTGTGTTCTGCCACCCGACTCGCCATATGTTATGATCACCAGTTAGACACTCATACCAGGAGACCTTTGACTCCTTTGTATATTTATATATGTTGGAACTCAAGGTGTGGTTGCTCATGTTGACCTATCTTTGAAACAACTAGCATGGTATAAGATGGACACAATTGTGTCCCACATTGTTCACTTGCTCTCTGTCTCGTCTACAAAACCAAAGAACTTAGGTGCAATGATAAGACACGGCGTAGCTGCCAAACATTACACATTTAAGCATATCAAATAATTATAGTTGCTCATTACATACACAAAGTTGCCATGGCAGAAGTCTGATAGAAAGTATTCAGTAACAAACGTGTCCGCATCATTCGACTTTCTACAACATGAGCTTGACTTAATCAATTATTGGGGCCACCAGGTGTGGTAAAATTTCAAAATACTATTGCTAAAGCATCCGCCATAAGGGTAGTATTTTTCTTGTATTTGTGACAATATAAATATGAGCATATGTTGTTACTTTCACCATATTGAATAAGTTACATAAAAGTTAGGGTTTAGTTGAGTTTGAGTTATTTGTGATATTGCTAAGGGGTCCCCTACCCTAACAACACCCCCCAGTGGACCACAGAGGGGGTGGTTCAAACATGACTTGTCCTCCGCTACTTGACTATTAGCTGACCTTTTTCTTAGATGTTTCTGAAAGTGATAGTATGACTAACACAGTCCTTTTTCAGAAACAGAAGGGGGTGAGTGAGGGTAGATACAGACTCCTTGGAACAAAATCGACAATCATCCGACTCTGACACATTCCATAGTTTTAACGTTTTTCCCGTGGGTAAGAAGTTATAACTAATTTTAATTTGAAAATAACGATTTTACACATTGATAGTACTTTAGTAGATCAAATTTAGAATATGGAGGAGGTGAGGGTGAACCATGTATAGTCTTTGATTTCACTGATATGATCAATATGGTACAAGGGAAAAGGTACGTACTGACTTGTGTTGACAATTACAGTGATTGGCCGGAAGCAACAACAGCCTCAAAAGAGGATACAATATCAGTAATTAAATGACTTGTGAATGACTTAGTACCCCGACATGGTTTCCCCAAAAAGATTAGGTCAGACAACGGCAACCATTAAAAAAAAAAAAAAAAATACTCACTTAGCCTTGGTCGAAAAGGCTTTCGGACTAGAACACAGGTTTGGGGTACCATCCTGAGTCCCAAGGTAAGGTTGAAAGGATGGACCAGAATATTAAAAACTAATTGGCTAAAATCTGTGCACAGACCAAATTTAATTGGATTGACATGTTGCAATTAGCGTTAATGATCATTCGAAGGTCCGTGAATAAAACTGTTTTACCGCCCTTTGAGTTTTTCACCCTATGAGCTGCATACAGGTCAGCCCAGGACCAGCAGCCGCCATGGAAGGAGGACTCAGCGTAAAACCAAAATGGTATTTTACACAAAAAATGCAGAATTTGTGTGCCAGTTCTTCTGTACAGATACGAGGATGACAGCCCGCCACTCCAGATTCCCTTCCGCCCGCTGAGAGGGTCAAGATCTAGGTCATCAAACACAAGTGGACGGAGCCCAGGTGGACTGGTCCCTTCAAGGTCGTGGAACGGACGTCTCACGCCCTTCGACTAGCTGGAAAAGGGGACACCTGGTACCACCTCTCCCTCTACACTCCTGCTGAAGAACCTGACAGATTACCAGCGGATATCATTGCTGACATCGCCACTACATCTGCCCCACTCGACCCCCCAGCAGCGCCTTTTGAGCCTGAGGCATCTGAAGAAGAACGGGAGCAGAAAAAGACTCATTTTTAGTGTGTGTGTTAACGAAGTAACACACATAAGGGGTGATTGTGCTAGTAACCTCTCCCCCTCTAGGTCATAGAAGAGCGAGGTTTTAATTACACACACATAATCCTACAGCCCAGAAGACGACGCTGAGAGAGAGATTTTCTACCAATATTACTCTTTTTAACTTCTATATTGTATATCCTTATTTGAGACCAGCCTTTATACTCGAAGTTATCCAATTTCTCTTGCTTGTTTTCAGCATAACTACATGTGTCGTTACATTAAGTGAAAAGTTTGATGTTTATCCCCGTTTTGTTACCTAAATTACTCTGATATTGATAGACGAAAGGCAGGATGTTACACCCGGTAGTGTTCCCTGACGGACTGGTGCTTGGGCGTGTTCTACTGTTTTTGTGTCTCAGTTCATCCTTCCTGACGACAGTGACTGACAAGTGTCTAAGAACATACAGCGGACTTTAAATAGACTGGGTCAAAGGGGATAGCAAGACTTATTTTTTGACCTGTGCAGTGTGATTAATTACGGGGGACACAATAGCTATTACCGTGGTAATAACCTCTATATTTGTTACGACTCAACCCTGAACCATTGGTGTCGGATGCAGACAACATACTATGGTAAGTGGTGCCCATCGTCCCTTTTATGTTGTTTTGGGGGTTGACTTGACTGATACAGACTCTAAAGGAATTATTAAAATTAATGTCCTTGAGAGGGCGTTAACTACCTCTACACCCTCTGTAGCACCTAAAGTACCACCCCACCTTGGTGGTGTTTCAAAGGCTCTCACATCTGTGCGTGCTAATGACATCACCACCGAAGGCCTGGTAACTTTGACCTTAGGAGCGGGTACAGGTAAACCTGTGACTCAGGTGGATGCCAAATCCTGGGTGACTGTGTTGCTTGTTTCGCTGGACGTCCTTTTCCCCACACTTATCCCGCCCCTTTTAAGTTGACTGACATAAATGGCTCAAACTGTCTTATTTCCTTGTTGTCTGAACCCACGCCACCAGGGTGCAATTTGTTGGCTAGTGTGTACCCTCCTGTTGACAATTCCACCCGACTTCTTCCATTTGTGGCCCAAAAGCTGAATTACACTTTCTTTGTGTGAAAAGAGTTGCTTTTTCCTTTGGAATGCCAGATCAACTTGGGCTGCGCATTCGTATGTGTTGTTCGAGGCTGGTCTCTATTCTCAAATATTTGACAATAAATTACAAAATACCTATTCTGTGCTTGGTGGTACCTTTGAGTCAGTTTATATGTCATTAAGGAACTTGGGACTGACCAGCGCTTTACATCCCACTTGGAGGAACATCTGGTCAAACGCAACAGTACCTATCCCATACATTTGGTACACCTGCAAGCTGTACTGTTTTTAAAGCATTTAAAGGCCTACTGAAATGAGATTTTTTTATTTAAACGGGGATAGCAGATCCATTCTATGTGTCATACTTGATAATTTCACGATATTGCCATATTTTTGCTGAAAGGATTTAGTAGAAAACATCGACGATAAAGTTTGCAACTTTTGGTCGCTGATAAAAAAGCCTTGCCTGTACCGGAAGTAGCGTGACGTCACAGGTTGTGGAGCTCCTCACATCTGCACATTGTTTACAATCATGGCCACAAGCAGCGAGAGCGATTCGGACCGAGAAAGCGACGATTTCCCCATTAATTTGAGCGAGGATGAAAGATTTGTGGATGAGGAAAGGGAGAGTGAAGGACTAGAGGGCAGTGGAAGCGATTCAGATAGGGAAGATGCTGTGAGAGGCGGGTGGGACCTGATATTCAGCTGGGAATGACTAAAACGGTAAATAAACACAAGACAAATAGATACTCTATTAGCCACAACACAACCAGGCTTATATTTAATATGCCACAAATTAATCCCACATAACAAACACCTCCTCCCTCCCGTCCATATAACCCACCAATACAAATCAAACACCCGCACAACACACTCAATCCCAGAGCCCAAAGTACCGTTCACCTCCGCAAAGTTCATACAGCACATATATTTCCCCAAAGTTACGTACGTGACATGCACACAGCGGCACGCACGTACGGGCAAGCGATCAAATGTTTGGAAGCCGCAGCTGCGTACTCACGGTAGCGCGTATCCAACTCAAAGTCCTCCTGGTAAGAGTCTCTGTTGTCCCAGTTCTCCACAAGCATGCGTATCCAACTCAAAGTCCTCCTGGTAAGAGTCTCTGTTGTCCCAGGCCAATGGTAAAGCTTGTCCCAGGCCAATGGTAAAGCTTGACTGTCATCGTTCGGGAATGTAAACAATGAAACACCGGCTACGCGTTTGTGTTGCTGCAGCCGGCCGCTAATACACCGTTCCCACCTACAGCTTTCTTCTTTGCTGTCTCCATTGTTCATTGAACAAATTGCAAAAGATTCACCAACACAGATGTCCAGAATACTGTGGAATTTTGCGATGAAAACAGACAACTTAATAGCTGGCCACAATGGTGTCCCAAAATGTCCGCTACAATCCGTGACGTCACGCGCAAACTTCATCATACCGAGACGTTTTCAGCAGGATATTTCGCGGGAAATTTAAAATTGCACTTTACTAATCTAACCCGGCCGTATTGGCATGTGTTGCAATGTTAAGATTTCATCATTGATATGTAAACTATCAGACTGCGTGGTCGGTAGTAATGGGTTTCAGTGGGCCTTTAAACAGACAGCTGCTTGTGTGTGGTTGTAGACCACGACCATCCCACTGAGCATCCACTAATTGTTGTGTGTACGTCACAAGTGCATAAAATGGCAAAAAAACGTGCAATAAAGTCTTACCTTTGTGAGGGCGAGGAAGGACAGCGATGCAACAGCAGTGAACATGATGGTCGGAACCAACATGACCAAAGCTATCAATATATTATAGCTGAAGAAGGAGATGGTCGCCAACCAGCCACTGGAGAAAGAAATGACACTTTGATGGTTAAAAATGTCTCATAGCTGATATTTGTGACCACCTCTAAGACAACATTAGCACCACTTTGGCCATCTGTACGTTAAATGCCAATCACGGTGTGGACTTAAAAGTACAGAGGCGATTAAAAAACTTTTCCGACACTTCTTCACACAGGTGTGTATCCAAAAGTGACATTTATAAACTTTATGGAGGCTGTCGTAATAATAATATGATTCATTTGTGATCATCGGGCCGAGTCAGGCGCTCGTTAACGGCCTCTAAAAATCTAATAACACACCTGTCATAAAACTTCCACGGGGGTAGGTTCTAATGGTCCATCACTGTCGTGTTAATGACGGCGGCAGACATTGTTGGGGGGAAGCGTGTTTCACAAGGAAAAGGCAGATTATATGGGCTGGTAAAAAAAAAAAAAAAAGCATTAATATAACTTTTGTGGCATAGTAATGCATAAATCTCTTTGACCAAAACATGTCTTAAAATGTACATTTTAGTGTAACATTTCTATTTTTTATATACAGTGCATAAATAATATATTATTATTATAATCAATATTACTTTTTTTTTTTTTTAAACGACAACAACGAAAAAAACAATGACTGAGTCTTCAAAATTAAAATGGGTCTGGGTCTTTAATTTGCTTCGAGTCAAAAACATTGGTATTAACAACTGTGGCTGTAAGCAACCTCCTGATATAGTTTTTGTGGCTGGATAGTATTGGTGATATCAATATTCATGCTTATCATTTTTCAGGATCATTGAATAATGATCACTTTCGATCGCAACTGGATTCTAACAAAAACACGGAATGTGGGGAAATGATATCAATTAATATTGACATTTTAAATGTATTTTTTATTAAAATACAACATTTATGATAAAATCAATTGTGCAAAATAACCAAACAAAAGCAAAAACTACTTTTGGCTTTTTATCCTGAGTTTGTAAACAATAACAAAAATGACAAAAATAGCGAAACATAGTGATGAAAAAACATCGATACCGCAGTATCGACCACTGTCAATATTTGTATCTTATCCACCCACGTCTGTTTACATCCAAGCTTAGCGCTTAGCTTAGCTTTTTTTGTACCTCCTACGGTTTGTAGCGTAGCATGTTTTGCTATTCCTCGTCTTACAGTGATAATGACACGTGTAAAAAACTTAGTTTATTTACCACCATGGAAGCAAGGATTAGTGATTCACAAACTGCACTGTGGAGGGACATTAGCCGCTAGCTCGCTAACAGGGACGCTGCAATGTGTTAAGGACTCGGTTGTTCGCTTGTCGCTGTCAAATCTGCGAGATGCGGCCAGAGTGTGTCATAAACATCCATTATCACAATATAACGATTGCATTGGAATTATATAGTGTTGTTATTACTTTTATTCAGTCACATGACTTCTTCCCGGAAGTGAAAAACCAAGCCAAGATGGCTGTGAGTATGCAAGGGGCCCAGATCTTCTTGCACAAAGCAGATACGGGCAAAATAATCTAACTACCGGTATGCGATGTAATAGATCCCTATACTTCATCAAAAAAAGATTTGTCGAGTGATACCAAGGATTATCCGTCGGTGGTGTTCCCAGACCTTTTGAACTATCTTGTGCGCTGACGTCATTCTCCACGGCAAAACCGATAAAAAAATTGAAAAGCATGGAGGTCTAAAACTTCTTTGTGTGTGGCTGGGTCAAGGAAATTGGTATCAAGACTCTCCCGGATAAATCATGCATCGTTCTTGCTCGGGTAAGATTGCATTTTGTGATTCAACTTTGCATCTATAGCCATGTTTGTTGCTGTTGCACTCGACTTTTGCGAGTATGCATGTTTTCCCCCGTCTTTATCAAAATATAACTATAGATGTCAACGTTGTGTATGTGCTGAACGCTTCATTTATGATTGCTGCCTTTGGTAAAAAACTTAACTCTTTTATGGTTTGCTCATATTTGCTTTCTTTTATTTAGACCAGGGGTCGGCAACCCAAAATGTTGAAAGAGCCATAAAATCCTTTTTTTTAGCCTTTATAACCCGGTGCACCTAATGTACGGCATAAATCTGGTTTTGCTAACCGACCTCGAAGCAATTTTATTTGGTACATGTGTGTAATGATAAGTGTGACCAGTAGATGGCAGTCAAACATAAGATATATGTTTAGACTGCACTATGATGGCAATATGACTCAAGTAAACAACACCAACATTTTATATGTTCCATTGAAAATATAGAACATTACACACGGCACTCAAAAATCTACCAAAATGCCTCAGTACGACTTTGGTAAACTATGAAGCCGCGCCGCTTGATGGATTGTTGGCGCATTAAACATACGAGTATTTTTATGGTGTGTGTATAAGGTAAGACATATTATCTGGCGTTTTGTTTCGCAATATTATGTAAAAGCAACATTTCTTACCTTCTGGTACCTGCTGATCTGTATTTGGGATCTGCATGAATCCTGAAAAATTAGTCGTAGTCGATAAGTTTCTTCTTTTTTTCTATCTTCTTGTTATGGGACATTCATCCTCTGCTGTTGCCATTTCTAATATAAAGTAGTGTAAAGTTCTTACTTATATCTGTCAGTAAACTCGCCATGAAAGCGCTAAAACATACCGGCGTAGTGAGTTTACATTATTCACTCAAGGAAATGTAGTTATTAGAGAGTTCGGGTCAGACGGCTTGTTGTTGTTTCCGGATGATGAGATGCTGCTCCGTTATTGATTTAAAAAAGTCTGAATGTCATTATAATGGTTAGCTCAATCTTTTGACACTTCTTACACTCCTGTCCTTGCACGCTACACCGCTACAACAAAGATGATGGGAAGAAGACGTAAATAAGACCGCCCACAAAACGGCGCATTCAGAAGCGACTGTCAGAAAGCGACTTGAAGATGATCTGTAAAACAAAATCTATGCAACATTTTGACCAAAGAACCACCCTTACATGTTATGTAGACCACAAAGAAGTGTTTTACATTTAGAAAAAATAAATAAATAATACGACTCCTTTAATGCGCCCTATAATCGCGCCTTATATATGAAAAAAGATCGAAAATAGACCATTCATCAGCAGTGCGCCTTATAAACCGGTGCACCCTATGGTCCGGAAAATACGGTAAGTTGTTTTACCACAAAAAGTGAGGACATTTTGTCACTTCGCTTTTCGGGTGGCCACATTTGTAAGGAAGGTGCATTTGTGGGATGAACAGCCTAGCTGAATATGTTGGTTGTGCAGCTGTGCCTGTAAAAAATAATGCCACATTTTCTCTTGCTTGTTTAGTGTTTGGTGGATGAGATGATTAAAATGGACTTGGTGGAGAAGGGCAGTCGTGGCAGGGCTCCTGGCAGCCCTACGTATGAGACTGGACATTAGCTGCATGCAGTCTGTTTGGAATGCCTGAGCAGAGACGTCGGCAATATCAGCCTGCAAACCTTGACTGCAAATCTGTAGAATTCAACCTAGGGTACCTAGGTGCTGGCAGGGTAAGGAAACGATCTTCTTGGGACATCACATGGAGGAAGGCCTTTCGTTTGGGGATGGTACTCGCTTAATAGGGCTCACAACAATGCCGCAACTTGGTTTTGCAGAACACCCGCCTGCAGCTGAGCTATCATGTTGAACATGGCATGCTGATTCTTAGAGCAGAAACCTACTGAATACTGTAGCAGGACCCATTCTCACCGGTGAATGAGGTATCGGAAACACAAAGCGAAACTGAATGTATGATATGATCCTAACAATATGGCACCATTTATGATAAACATGATTTCTAATGGAATAGGATGTATTACCAAGAACTACTACCCCTGGAAAATTGAATAACCAGTCTTGGAGGATGTTCATTCAGTTGTTGTAGACGAACAAGCAGATAACAGACATAACACAAAACTATAGTCATTTCAAATTCTTGGATAATATGGAATCATGAAAAACAAACAAAACATTCGTATTTTGCTGCACCACATTTGGCTTTTATTCCAGCTTGCAGTCTCGGAGGCATGGGCTTAAAAAGTGACAAAGAGAACGCATCATCAATCTCGCTCCAACTTTCTCTGGTTGCTGTTGTCAAATCAGCTTTGCAGGTTGGAGTCATGTCATGGACCATTTTCTTCAATTTCCACCACAGATGTTCAAGTGGACAGACATCTCCCCAGTGTCATGACTGGACATGCAGCCACATATTATCAATGACTGTGGAAATGTGAAGGTTTTTTTCAGGCGGTCGTCTTTATAAATCTCATTGCAATGGCACCAAAAGAAAGTTCCAGCATCATCACTTCGCCAAGTGCAAATTCATGGTTTATCACTGTGTCATGATCCGTGGTCCGGATCATGTATGGTGTTATCGGTTTGTTTTGGACTCCTTTATTTCCTGTTTATGCACCTGAGTTTGTTACCATGGCTACTTATTATTTTCACCTGCCGCTTGTGTTCTGGACGCGCACCTGTTTGTCATCAGAGACTCTTTTTAAGTCTGCCTTTTCCGGTCACTCGGTGTGGCTTCATTGTTTATGTCACGTTCTGACCAAGTAAGTTTTCATGTTCCATGCCATAGCTTCTGCTAAGTATTAGCTTCACGTGTTTTAGGCACGCCTGTCTTTTTTGTTCTTTGCCTGTGTTTTTGGTAGTTGGGTGATTTATGTTAATAAATCAAATCCTACCTTCACCGCTGTCGTCTGGAGCTGTCCATTTTGCAACAACCGCGCAGCAAGCTGCACCCACCGATCGTGACACACTGAATATGATATTCATCCAGTTCATCCATAGTCCACAGTTGCTTTTCCTTAGCCCATTGGAACTTTGTTTTTTGTTTAGATGTTAATGACAGCTTTTGTTTTCCTTTACAGATCTGTCACATATGGTGACTCCAGTTTCCACCCATTTGTTCATTTCTTTTGCTATGCATTTTTTTGTTTTTAAGACATATTGCTGTAGGTTTTCTGTCTTGACACTTTGATGTTTACCTTGGTCTACCACTATTCTTGCCTTTTACAACCTTCACATGTTTGTACTTGGTCCAGATTTTAGACACAGCTGACAATGAACAATCTATATATTTTGCAACATCGTGTGTTGATTTACTTTCTTGAAGAAGTTTGATAGTCCTTCCCTTTTGTTTCAATTTGCATATCTTGTGTTGGGGCCATGATTCATGTAAATCCACCTGGTGCAACAGCTCTCCAAGGTGTGAACACTCCATTTTAACTGTAGACTAATGAACAGATTTAATCTGATCTAGGTGTTCCATATATGATTCCATATTTTATTCCATTATGTTTTTACTCTGCTTGATCTAAAAATGAAACTGTTACTACCACTATTTATGTTTAAGATGTATTTTAGTGTTTCTTAAAGACAGAAAGTTGCTAATTGAAATTACAATAGTTTTGTGTTATGTCTGTTATCTGTTGTTTTTTTCTACAAAATTAACCAACTGAATGAACATCCTTCAAGTCTGGTGATTCCATAGTCTTTGCCAAGGGTTGTAGGACCCCTGGCAAAGCCGAAACTTACTGACCCATTCTTACCAGTGAATGGGGTTGAAACTTACTGACCCATTCTTACCAGTGAATGGAGTTGAAACTTACTGACCCATTCTTACCAGTGAATGGGGTATCAGGAGCTCAAAACAAAACAAAATGTAAGCTGTGCAGCCAACATACTCAGCCCTGCTTGTTTGTCCCACAAATGTGTAGTCTTTACAAATATGGCGCTGCTTAAAACGTCAATAAACAGGCTTTAAAACACATGAGTAAAACTGAAGTCCCTGGGGTCAGATCTGGCCCGTCGCATCATTTAAAGTGACCCGCCATGTCATTAGACGTGGTCTGCCACATCATTTAAAGTCGCCCGTCATGTCATTCAATATAATCTGCCGCATAATTGTATGTAGTCCGCCACATCAATTGATCAACTGGGGCCAGCCATAATTGCGATGTGGCCTTCAATAAAAACAAGCTTCACACCTCTGCTTTATCGTGAACGGTTTCAGATGTATTGCCAAGAAGCTTTGTTACAACAAAGACCAACGTACTTGTGTTTATGTGTACAATGAGTTCCCCCAATTATTGCCTGTTTCCAATTATCGCAGCGTCTCTGTGCGATTTATGTAAATAATCAAAGCATTTACACTTACAGTTAATCATTTTTCTCAAAATAGGGTAGTATTGTGGTTCAGTCTTGGATCTGGCAATATATGAAAATATGTAACATGTTGCATGCTGTGTTTAGATATTGAATTTCTTTGTTTGCAAACTCTTACCAGACTCCCCATCCCGGGATACCGATGCTTTGAATGATGCTGATGCCGACTTGAGCCATGAACACAAAGAAGAACAGCATGTAGTTGAAGGAGCTATCACTCCTGAGGAGAAAATAATCAGAAAGGTTTATTGTGTTGTGTTGTATGTAATTATCATTGTATCCAAAGTGCATGCCAGTTATTATTACTGAGAGAGGGCTGAGCTAAGATTGGACAAAAACTTCTACATCAGTGCCCCCTGTTGGATCATAGTGGGGTAGCAGACCACTATACACATACACCTGCACAAACTAATGAGAGGAAAAACCAAGATAATAAGATAATGGGTTACTTGAAAGCCTTGTATATGGGCCTGAACCAGCACACGTAGGAGCAAGGCGTAAACATGAGCAGCCAAATGATGGACAGGCCAAAGTTGGTCACTCCTCCTCCTCCGAACATCCACGCAAAGCAGCCGATGAGATTGACAGCCAGGGTCGCAGAGTTTACTAAGGAAACGAAAACATACAAACACGTAATTTAGGCTTCAAAGCTCCGACACGTTCAGACGAGACAAAACAACATTAGGTTCATTAGACGCCAGCAGCTGCATGCATTATAAACCTATATATGCTAATTAAAATGTCATCCATGCAACAACAACAACAAAAGCAGGATTATATGAAAAGTACATGCAAGAAAAACAACAGTTGAGGCAATCCGTACCGTCTTATAGTCAAATAAATTAGAAGAGGCCTGCAAAAGGACAATATTCACAGTGATTAACTTTTACTCGGATAACAGCCTATTCAAAAAAAAAAGAAGAAGCATTTGTACGGCAAAAATTAGACCATCTATCCAGCTATCTAATATATAGAGCAGTGGTTCTTAACCTTGTTGGAGGTACCGAACCCCACCAGTTTCATATGCGCATTCACCGAACCCTTCTTTAGTGAAAACTATATATATATATGTTTTTTTCAAATTCAAGAAGAAGTCGTATGTTTTTTTACTGGTGCACAAAATGAACCGTGCATGAATATCACCTTGTTCAAAGAACAAAACCAACACAGTGCATGAACTCACAACAAATTACACACCTTACACACATTACCATGAATTGATTAACGTGGACCCCGACTTAAACAAGTTGAAAAACGTGTTCGGGTTTTACCATTTAGTGGTCAATTGTACGGAATATGTACTGTACTGTGTAAACTGTACTGTGTATTCTCTTGCTTTGCAATCTGCAAGTAAAAGTTTCAATCAATCAATCAAAAAACCTGCAAATCAGATGGAAAATTAGAGGGAACATTGTTTGGGGGTATCCATAATACGCTGATAGGGAGAAGTTTTTATTTACACAATAAGTCGGATGTCTCTTTACCTCCGTGGCGGAGGCTCCGCCGAACCCCTGAGGCCGACTCACCAAACCCCTAGGGTTCGATCGAACCCAGGTTAAGAACCACTGATATAGAGGCTGTCATTTACTTTGGTTGTGAGTTTTACTGTCGTTTGTAGGCTTCCGTAGTGCATACTTGCCAACCCTCCCGTTTTTAGCGGGAGAATCCCGGTATTCAGCGCCTCTCCCGACAACCTCCCGGCAGAGATTTTCTCCCGACAAACTCCCGGTATTCAGCCGGAGCTGGAGGCCACGCCCCCTCCAGCTCAATGCGGACCTGAGACTGAGTGGGGACAGCCTGTTCTCACGTCCGCTTTCCCACAATATAAACAGCTTGCCTAACGAATTCAAACGAATGGAAACAAGAATTTCAGTTCATCCAGAACAGTTCGAAGGGGAAGGTGTATGTTGCCTGTAAATATGTAGAACAGACTTCTCCATTGAACACGGTGGCCGAAATGATATACTCATCATGAACGGAGAAGTTAAACAGGACAATACTGCCATCTAATGGACACTGAAATTCAAGTATTTATTTTATGTAAATAAAATAAATATATATATATATATATATATATATATATATATATATATATATATATATATATATATATATATATATATAGCTAGAATTCACTGAAAGTCAAGTATTTCATACATATATATATATATGAAATACTCGAGTTGGTGAATTCTAGCTGTAAATAACCACGCCCCCAACCACGCCCCCCGCCCCCAACCACCCCTCCCCCACCCCCGACCAAGGTCACTGAGTTCCTGCTTTTTCACTCCCTTGTTTTGTTTCCATGGCAACCCATTAGTTTTCACCTGTCCTCATGTCACGCACCTGTCTCACGTTTTGCACTCGCGCACCTGCCACTAATCATGTCGGTATTATTTAAGCTTTCAGTTGCCAGGCAGTCTGTCTGGCGACATTATCTGCTGTTACCCTTGTCACTCATGAGTTCATTTCATGCCATTGTTCCATGATCGTTTCCATGCTTGTTCCAAGTAAGTTTTTGTTCATTCATGTCACGTTTAGCAGTTCTTTTGTTTCATGTCCTTAGTCTACGTTAAGTGTAAGTTTTTGTTTCATAGTCAAGTTTGTACCGCCGCCCTGTGCGCCCCTTTTGTTTGTACCCTTTTGTTTGTACTTTGTTAGAATGAATATGTCCTTACCTTCATGCCATGTCCGCTCCAACTTTTATTGCATCTCGGGAAAACAAACACCCCACAGTCTCCGTCTTGACAATAAAAATATAATATCATATAATAATATAATATATCAGGATATTCTATATACTGTATATATAATATGTTATATTTTATATTGCTACTATGTTACATTTTTAGTCTACTTTATACCTGCATTATCCTTTCCATTCTTCCCCTTTCCAGCTTTTGTAACTGAGCTACTGTGTGGAACAATTTCCCTTGTGGATCATTAAAGTTTGTCTAAGTCTAAGTCTGAGTTAACTCATGAATGGGAGTTTACCATATTAGCATGAAGCACATATTTCAAGTTGCTTAAAAGGGAATTTTGCCTATCGTTCACGATCATTATGAAAGACATGACGACATATGTATTTTTTCATGCATTCTAAATAGTAAATAAATCCATCAAAAGTGCACTTACAATGGAGCCTATGGGAGCCGCTCTATTCTGCCTATAAAACCCTTAAAAACATCCAAACACCTCCATTGAGTTTGTATGTACATGATGTAAGTATATGTGTAATGTACTAACAGGCACATATACAATAACAGTCATTATTTATGTATTTTCATCATTTTACGCATATGCTGCGCATTAATTTTTAAAAAAGCATTCCGACTTTGCTTTTTTTTTTCAACAACATCACTGATTATTACTCACTGCAGACTTCATGAGAGCCAACAAACATAATAAAACAAAACTTACTGTACAATGTCTGCTGTCATCAGGATGCTGACTGATAGAATCTTGTTATATTCCTGTTTAGATGAAGAATGACTCATAATCCTCTCGAAGAAAAGGAGGGTGGAACCAAACAACGTATTTTCCTGTCGTTGCCAGGTCTAAATTGGCTGTCAAAGTGCACCAGCTTGTCAGAATACATCCTCATCCTTCTACTGTCCAGGTGAGAGCCATGATTTACTATCTACAATAACGTTTGACGCGTCGAGCAAGGAAACGAGGAAGCAGCTGATCAGTTGAACATGTCAACATTGGCACAAGCGCTAGTGATCACAGTGCCGCTATAAATAGTTTGTATGTGTTAGCGCTTATAAAAACAATATCACTAATACTTGGTTAATATTCAAGTCACAAAATATAAATGGAGTATGGTCTGCGATTTTTTTTGGATGTTTTTTTTATTGGGTTTTATTCGGCGGAATACAGGACCTCCCATTGGCTGCGCTCTAAGTGGACTTTTTTTATTTTTTATTATGGGTTACAATGCAATTAAAAAAATACATCTGTCATAATGTCTTTCATAATGATTGTGAACAATAGGCAAAATTCCCCCAAAAAGTGCAGTTAGTCTTTAAATGCAATCTTAGGATAGCATAGGATAGGATATACTTGGTTTATCCCACAATTGTGGAGCATGTTTACACCAACAACTTTTTATATCAAAAACTATTGTATCTAATTATATATATTTTGTAATTTAGATGGCTACACAAATGTTCACCTAGATCAAACACAGACTATTGTGGCAATTCGTTTCCAACCGTCCCAATAATTGATTTTTTGTTGTGCAGAATTTTTGAAAATATTTGATCAAATAAAATTAGTAAAACAGAGAAAAATGGTAGGTATGAAAAATATTGACATATTTATTATTAACCGTGTTAATAATCATGCTGTCTTTATGTTGAAGTGGACTGGTAATAATTTTTTTTGACGACACCTAGTGGTCACAAAAATGTGGTTAAGCTCATGACGCAGTAAGTAGAACGATGCAGACACGCTTGTTACTGGATACTTTCTAATTCGCTTCTGTCTTGGAGACTTTGTATGTGTGAGTAATATCAATCAATGTTCAATCAATGTTTATTTATATAGCCCTAAATCACAAAAGTCTCAAAGGGCTGCACAAGCCACAACGACATCCTCGGCACAGAGCCCACACAAGGGACGTAGATGTGAATGACTATGAGAAACCTTGGAGGGGGGACAACTTTTTATATCAAAAACTATTGTATCTAATTATATATATTTTGTAATTTAGATGGCTACACAAATGTTCACCTAGATCAAACACAGACTATTGTGGCAATTCGTTTCCAACCGTCCCAATAATTGATTTTTTGTTGTGCAGAATTTTTGAAAATATTTGATCAAATAAAATTAGTAAAACAGAGAAAAATGGTAGGTATGAAAAATATTGACATATTTATTATTAACCGTGTTAATAATCATGCTGTCTTTATGTTGAAGTGGACTGGTAATAATTTTTTTTGACGACACCTAGTGGTCACAAAAATGTGGTTAAGCTCATGACGCAGTAAGTAGAACGATGCAGACACGCTTGTTACTGGATACTTTCTAATTCGCTTCTGTCTTGGAGACTTTGTATGTGTGAGTAATATCAATCAATGTTCAATCAATGTTTATTTATATAGCCCTAAATCACAAAAGTCTCAAAGGGCTGCACAAGCCACAACGACATCCTCGGCACAGAGCCCACACAAGGGACGTAGATGTGAATGACTATGAGAAACCTTGGAGGGGACCGCATATGTGGGAAACCCCCCCTCTAAGTACAGTCCCTAGTGGATCCACATAACAGTGAGAGTCCAGTCCATAGTGGGGCCAACAGGAGACCATCTCGAGCGGAGACAGGTCAGTAGCGCAGAGACGTCCCCAACCGATGCACAGGCGAGCGGTCCACCCCGGGTCCCAACTCTGGACAGCCAGCATCTCATCCATGGTCACCGGAACCGGAATAACCCGGCGAGGGGGCAAAGGAGAAAAGAAAACGGCAGATCAACTGGTCTAAAAAGGGGGTCTATTTAAAGGCTAGAGTATACAAATGAGTTTTAAGATGGGACTTAAATGCTTCTACTGAGGTAGCATCTCTAACTTTTACCGGGAGGGCATTCCATAGTACTGGAGCCCGAACAGAAAACGCTCTATAGCCCGCAGACTTTTTTTGGGCTCTGGGAATCACTAATAAGCCGGAGTTCTTTGAACGCAGATTTCTTGCCGGGACATATGGTACAATACAGTCAGCAAGATAGGCTGCAGCTAGACCGTGTAGTATTTTATACGTAAGTAGTAAAACCTTAAAGTTGCATCTTAAGTGCACAGGAAACCAGTGCAAGTGAGCCAGTATAGGCGTAATATGATCAAACTTTCTTGTTCTTGTCAAAAGTCTAGCAGCCGCATTTTGTACCATCTGTAATCTTTTAATGCTAGACATAGGGAGACCCGAAAATAATACGTTACAGTAATCGAGACGAGACGTAACGAACGCATGAATAATGATCTCAGCATCGCTTGTGGACAAAATGGAACGAATTTTAGCGATATTACGCAACTATGCCGCAATATGCAACTATAATTAGTTGACACTTGTTTATATTGACAAATGTGCAGTTCTAGACTGCAATATTGTAACTCCAACAAGTAAACACGCTGCAGGACTGCTTGTAGTTAAACTAATATTGGAAATTGTATATATTACATACAAATATAATATAATATAGTATGTCAGTATATATTATATACTGCATATATTATATGTAAATATTACATATATGTTATATTTTATATTGCTACTATGGTACATTTTTAGTCTACTTTATACCTGCATTATCTTTACCATCCTTATCATGTCCATGCTTTGTAACTGAGCTACTGTGTGGAACAATTTCCCTTGTGAATCAATAAAGGTTGTCCAAGTCTAAGTCTAAATTTTGATGCATAATTACCGATATAATCCGATACTTGTTTTGTTTTTTTATGCTGATATTGGACAGATATGTGATATCAATATCGGATCAGGGCACCACTAGTGAGCTAGAAGGTCAGTATGAATATGTACTACATTTGGGAAGCCACCCTTTGGTGGGCCAAATCAAACGACTCGACGGGTCAAATTTGGACCCCGGCCCTCACTTCGGCCCCACCCCTGGTTTTGATGTTTATTTTTTAGTCTGTTAAGTTGAGCATTAACTGTTTGTATTCGTAAAAAAAATACAATATTTATCTTATGCTGTTAGTTTTCTTATTTTGTATTCATAAAAGGATGATTGAACAATTTGTTTCCCATGTATTTGCATTACCCCAAAATATGCACATCTCGTTTGATCTTGCACTTAGTAAAAACGTCTTCACCAAACAAAAATAATCCAGATGCCTACAATTTCCCTTTCACACTTTTTTTCAAGAAATTACCAACCCTTCTTTCTGCGTAAAACAACGCCTTGTTTGCATAGTTCATAAATGTAAACGTGTTTTAGGGTGAAGGCTTTATGACCAGCCTCTTTGCACCGTTCGTTTATGGGCCAATAAAATGATGCAAAAGTTACACATACTCTATTTATCCTTAAATGCCCCCACGCTCAAACTGAGACCATCTGCTCAGTTATTCGCGAACAAATAAAACCCACCCATAGCACAGGCTGTTATTGCGTGAGGACCCTTGTAAAGCGTCCCACTCTTGTTGCAAACTGTCGCTATCAGGAGTGCAGACGGTGGTAACACAGATGATTCCATCTGTACGACCCATCACAGCCTAATGAGGGTCTTGTAACTTTTAGTAGCGGTTATTACGTAAAGCTTGTAGTCTTAATGCCACTCACACATCCACAGGTGGTACATTTTCTTGCACAGGCTGCGGTGTTGGTCGGGAATCTCGTCAAAGTCCTGGTAGAAGCACGGCCTGAGCGGAATGAATCCGGGCAGCGGGGGGAAGTTGGGCTCTACAAAGAGATGGTAGATATTTGGCAACCATATGACGCATGCTGGGAGAAACTTGCATAAAGAAAATGATTTATACTGACCCGCCATTAAGATAGCAGGTTGACCCCCAATCTAGTCTCTTCAACCTGCCATAAGGAATCAGAAAAGACTTAAAGGGTTATTTGTATAAGCAATGATGTCATTGCTGGTGTATATACTGTAAATCACGGGTGTACAAAGTGTGGCCCCACTCAAAATCCCCCTAAAATGGGACCTGAAAATCAAGGACCGGTACCAAATTCAGTACTCTAATAAACATTGACCACATTTCATCGGTACTACCGAGTATCGAGTCACATAAAATCATATTTCAATACGTCCAGTTACAGACTAAACACTGTCTCAAACACTTGGCGAGGAATCAACCGCACAAGCAGCTCTCAGTCAAACTGCCTCCAGGTGATGTTACAATTTTTCGTACCAACAAAGCAAAAATGCCTGATCAAAACGCTCAAACAAAAAAGTAAGGCTCCTCTTTTCCTAAAGAGGAGCCTTAATTTTTCAGTGGTTTTCTATACATGCTAATGATTAGCTTTAGCAAATTTACATGCCGATTTTTAACACCTCCAGATTTGCTAAAGAAAACTACAACTAAGATGCATGTCACAATCAAACAGCTGGTGTGTAATAAGTGCCATACTTACAGTATAAACACTTTGTAGGGCACAACATGAGACTAGACTGGTACATTCAACTTCATGGCAAACGTAAAGTAAGGCTCCTCTTTTCCAAAATGGGCTAGCCCGATGCAAATTTTTCAGTGGCTTTATATACATGCTACTGATTAGCTTCAGCGATTTTACATGCCGATTTTAACACCTCCAAATTTGGTAATGAAAACTCCAACTAAGATGCATGTCACAATCAAACAGCGGGTGTGTAATGGATGCAATACTTACAGTATGAACACTTTGTAGGGCACAACATGAGACTAGACTGGTACATTCAACTTCAATCAATCAATCAATCAATGTTTATTTATGTAGCCCTAAATCACAAGTGTCTCAAAGGGCTGTTCATGGCAAACGTAAAGTAAGGCTCCTCTTTTCCTAAATGGGCTAGCCCGATGCAAATTTTTCAGTGGTTTTCTATACATGCTAATGATTAGCTTAAGCAAATTTACATGCCGATTTTAACACCTCCAGATTTGGTAATGAAAACTACAACTAAGATGCATGTCCCAGTCAGCTGGTGTGTCATAAGTGCTATACTTACAGTATAAACACTTTGTAGGGCACAACATGAGACTAGACTGGTGCATTCAACTTCACGGCAAACACTGCTGCCTAGCTAGGCAACACACCGTCGTCCAGAGCCATGTATAAAGAGAGTATGGCCAACTTGGATTCAAAGTTAGAAGCGAACATGGCACCCTGTAGTCACATGAGGGGCTTTTGATTTTCAATCAGAGAGTATGGCCACTGGATCTCCTAAATGATTGGTCAATATTTGGTTATGTTTGCTACCAACTTTGAAACCAAGTTGGCCATACTCTCTCCATGCATGGCTCTGCCGTAGTCTATACTCTACTGCCATCTAATGCCTTGGATTTGCAACTGCATGCATAGTCTACTATATAATACTTGCAAATGAGAAATGTAATTAAAAAAAAACCCAAGATATAACAACTGGACAGCATGGTTTTCATAATCAGCTATTTTTTTAATTTTACATAAAAACTTTTTTTTTTCATACTACACAATATTTATTACCTCACACAAACAATGTGCATCGTTGACTCCTAGGGACAGAGAACTGGTACTGTATCAGTTCAAATGTGAAAGCTGCCCATCCCTACTGAAAACCAAAATGGCCGAGATTTACATGATTTTCATGCATCCTGTCATATTGAATATGTGTATGCATTTCTGGCAAAATATGGTAAGTTTTCAAGTGTGTGTAAAAAGGTTTTAGTCGGCGAAATAAAACTAATTTGGCGTTTAGTGTTTTTATTGATAACTCTTGTAAACTTGACAAAACTTGACTCTTACCTTTCCCATAAACCTGTTAGAAACAGTCGTGCATGCACTGATAACATCCCACTTGGACTACTGTAACTCTTTATACATTGGCATCAATCAGTCTTCCACTCGTCACTTACAACTGGTCCAAAACGCAGCTGCACGCTTGCTCACAGGAACGAGGAAACATGAGCACATCACTCCTGTACTGGTTTTTCTCCACTGGCTGCCTGTTGTTTTTAGGATTCAGTTCAAGATTGTATTTGTTTTTAAATCTCTCCATGGGCTGGCTCCACCATACATATCTGACCTACTTATTCTGTACACCCCGGTCAGAGTTTTAAGGTCCCCCGGTCAGAGTTTTAAGGTCGTCTGACCAGTGTTTTTAGAGGGCCCAAGGTCGAAAATGAAGACCAGAGGAGACATGGCTTTTGCAGTAGCAAGCCCTAAAGTCTCCCTCTGAGTCTCAGAGCGGCAACCTCTCTCGATACTTTTAAATCTTCTTTAAAAACTCACTTACTTGCGCTGGCGTTTAACACAAGCTGGGCTGGACATTAGTAGGGAATTTTTTTTTTATTTTTTTTTTTATCCATTTCTAACTGTGTTTTATATATAGAATGTGAATTGTATTATTTTTAATATTTTTACTGTTTTACCTTTTGGGGGTTTTTGCACAATTTTTATGCATTTTAACTGTGTTTTTTGCATAGAATATTTTGTGCTTATTTTTGATTTTGATTATTATTTTTTTTAATATATTTTACCTTTTTGTTTTAATCTGGACAACACTTTGGGACCGTAGCCTGTTTTAGAAATGTGCTATATAAATACATGGACCTTGACCTTGACCCTTAATTTTAGTAAACAAGGTGTCAGGTGCAAGCCTGGCTCAGGGAGGAGGACGCCCCTGCCATGCGGAGTCCCCAGGGATTGTACCAACTAGTCCTTTCAACAAATTAAATAATTAGTAAACAAAAATAAAATATTTTGATGGGGTTAGATTCTGCTTTGTTAGTTATAAGTAAATAAAAGCAAATATGTGGATTTTTTGCTAAAATAGCTTATAGTGTGTGCATTGAATTGATTTAGCAACTCGAATGTACTACCTTTCTCAAAGTAGACCCCACATTTATAAATCTTTCTCAATGCGGTCCTTGCTGGAACAAGTTTGGACACCAAGGCTGTAAATGCTCTCATCATAGCCAAAAAAGAAGTGGGCAATAATTGGCCAGATGCTGTTATTCCCAATTTTGGAAAACTCATTTTATGTGCAGTATTAACTTCTGCAAAAAAATTGGAGTGCATGAGAAAGTAAAAAAGGAAAAGTAGTTATTTGCACCAACATCTGAATGTGTGAATGTTTGATGTGACATTTATTATACTACTGATATGTTGTGGTTTGATAAAAAAAAATAACATCAAAATGTTGCCTATAGCCACAGCAGTTTCTTCAAGGAGCTTGTGGTCAACTTAATAGAGACGGTATTTAAAGCATTAACTGTATTTTATTATTACTAAAATAATAAAACATGGGATAGTCGGTTTCAATTTTTCCACATTTACATGCAATTTGGAGTCATTCTTACATTTTTTTAGCGCCTAATCGCAATTCAACTATTCACAGAATTCCAACACCATCAAAAACAAAATGATGTGACTTTTTGAAGACTGGTCTGTTGTTACTTTTCTCAGCCAAATCAATTATGAGTTTTGTAATATTTCACTTGAAGATGAACGGCAAAGCAATAGATGTGCTGCCATTGCTGCAATCTTTTGTAACATTCCATATAACTGGAAAATCAAGTATTTAGGACCACAGTCTTGGACAATAAACACAATAAACATGCATGTTAGTTTATAAAAATTCATGTTTCCAGTTCCCATCCAATGCTGAATCACAACATTATTTGGAAAACCGCAGATTGAATATATAAAGGGAAAGATATCCACATCCATTGCTATTCTTTATAAAGTAAGTCACATGCTGAATAAGAAATGTCTGCATATGTTACATTATTATTTTATTTTTCTATATCTAACATATTGTGTTGAAGTTTGGGGAAATGTTTATAAAACAAACATAGACCCAATAGTTAAACTTCCAAAAAGGGTCATTAGAATAATACACAAAAAAAAAAAAAAAAAAAAAAAAAAAAAAAAAGAATAATACACAAAACATACTACTTTGAACCTACCAAACCATTATTCATAAGTTCTAATGTGTTAACATTTTCAGATATTGCGTTTTTTTTTTTTAATGGAAATTGTGTTTCGAGCAAAGAATAACAGCCTTCCAGCTTGTATTCTTTGGTTATTTAAATTAAAAAAAGAGAAAACTATAATTTACAGGGGATATTGATTTTTGAAATATGTAAATTAAGAACGAATATAAATTACAAATTAATTTCAGTTTTATGAGCTAAATGGTGGAACAAGCTCAGGGATGAGTTAAAGACATGTAGTTCTTTGTTAAAGTCTAAGAAAGCCTTGAAAGGTGAAATAATGGAAAATTATAAAATATAGCAATGATTACTTTCATCCCATTGATTTTTTTTTTAACGTTGATGTTCCAGGCAATCTAATTTTCAATGAATGTATAGGATAGGCAAATATAAGCCTTGGCTTCAGCCTATTCCTTTTTCGGTCATTCTTTTTCTTTGTGTGTGTGTGTATGTGTATGATTGTTAATATGTATAATCTGTGCTGTTAAATTGATCACACAAAATGGTTGATTACCGTATTTTTCGGACTATAAATCGCAGTTTTTTTCATAGTTTGGCCGGGGGTGCGACTTGTGTGTGAAATCAACACATTACCGTAAAATATCAAATAATATTATTTAGCTCATTCACGTAAGAGACTAGACGTATAAGATTTCATCGGATTTAGCGATTAGGAGTAACAGATTGTTTGGTAAACGTATAGCATGTTCTATATGTTATAGTTATTTGAATGACTCTTACCATAACATGTTACGTTAACATACCAGGCACGTTCTCAGTTGGTTATTTATGCGTCATATAACGTACACTTATTCAGCCTGTTGTTCACTATTCTTTATTTATTTTAAATTGCCTTTCAAATGTCTATTATAAGTGTTGGGTTTTATCAAATAAATTTCCCCAAAATATGCGATTTATACTCCAGTGCAACTTATATGTTTTTTTCCTTCTTTATTATCCATTTTCGGCAGGTGCGACTTATACTTATACGGTCATATACTCCGAAAAATTCGGTATATGACCAAAATGAACTCATTTTAATTCAATTCAATTCACATGATCTATGCTGCCTAAAACCACTAGAGGTCAAATGTCATAGATTATGAAATGCATAAACCAGCCCGAGAGTCCTTATTGTATGTCATTCTTGGGTATTTTGGCCTGAAAATCACCAGGAACGGCGATTTCCTAGTTTGTGAGTTTAATAGTACCCAAACAACTTATTTCTATGCAAATTCCGTTTAGAAATGCAGCTTTCTTTCTTGTGCACAACATTAGTCCATCCCACACATAGTGATTAAGGCTATTCAGTGGGGGCTAAACAAGCCGACGTCATTAAGGCGTTTGCGCCTGCGGGTGGGGGGGATTTGATGCCCTTTGTTGCATGCTGAAATGTTACTGATAACATGCTAACGAGCGCACACACACACACACACACACCCAAAAGGGGGCCCACACATTCACAAACTCACACACACGCATAGCGTGCATCCACCGCAAGGGACTCTGTGTGTGTGTACATGCACGGAAAACACAAAAGAGGACAAAAGAAAAACTGCAGAGAGGAATTACAGAGAGACATAATCTTCTTACCTTCTCCAGAGAGCAGCTTTGTCTATGCGGCCACAAACTACCACCTGAGGCCTCACAGGTTAGGGAATGTGACACTTCCAATCAGATAGTGTCTGAAAAGCAAACGGCAGCATTAGTCGATTATAGTACTTACTTCCACAGCCTTCCTAAATCCCAGATAGTCCGGCCTCTGACCAATCATCATCTGTGGCTCCAATGCTGCCCTCCTCTCAGACCAATAGGCATGGATTATTGTAATCCCTGACGTTGTATTTATGATCCAATCCCTGTACGGAGCTCTCTGTCCATGGTGCTGAACAATATAGACTTGTATTTATCCAGGATATTTTTTAGTTATTCACTTATTTCAGGTGATAAAAGCTACGCAAATGATAGTTTTGTGATGATTTCTCCTCATGAAAGATGCTTCACCAGGCACAGAGTCACCTGCATTATTTTGACAGCAAATACACACACAGGCCACAAAATTATTATTCGCACTGTATCTTACAACGCATGATTTGACTTAGGCTGGTAATGCATTTGTTTTTGTGGTTGTAGTTTGCATTACATTGCATCATACTGAGAGGGGTTTTTTAATATGTTGACTCCATGAATGCAACATAAGTGACGTTGAGTCTGTTAGAAGGGTTTCTGGGGTAAATGTAATGACATATTTTTGCCAGCTGAGGTCGCCATTTCACTGTGATAGACTCTGCTTTGACTGGGAGGGTGTCAAGGACATATAAACCACAATATTAGGTACACCTGCACATATTAATGCAACACATCCCAGGACAAGATCCTGCAGTGTATCCATCTATCTATATATGTCAAACAATGCTGATTACATGAAGCCATGACGTCGTCCCTCGATGAATTATTCACACGTTAATAAACCTCAAAGCCCTCACCACTGCATGGTACTGCATTGTCTATTGTATGTGCATGTATAATTAAAGTAGCACAGACAATGCCAGTTTAAACTTTACAAAAGTACTGATAAAAAAAATTGGGACATCGGATGATAATCTTCTTTTCTAACTTATAAATGTTACAATGTTAGATAAATGATAAATGGGTTATACTTGTTGTTAGTGAGGTTATCAATAGAGCCCACATAATTTGTGAATGGTGCCATTACCGAAGGCAGTAGGTCAGTAAGAGTCGTCGTTGTGGCAGCATTAATGTTGCGGCTGCTATAGTAGTTATTATTATTATTATTAGTTTGTTGACAATGAGTCAGAACTTCGATTTTTATAAGGTAATGATCGGACATTACTTTAGTGTACGGGAGTATCGTAACTTTAGAGGTGGTGACACCCCTGACAAGCACTAGATCTATTGTATTACCGATGCGATGCGTGGGTTCATTTATTATTTGTGTAAGACCACAGCTATCAATTATAGTCTGGAGCGCCACGCATGGAGGGTCCGATGGGGTATTCATATGGATATTAAAGTCCCCCATTATGATTATATTGTCGGCGTGCGTCACTAGATCAGCAACAAACTCTGAGAATTCACTGATGAAGTCCGAATAGGGCCCAGGGGGGCGGTAGATAACAGCCAGGTGGAGAGGCAGCGGTGTGACAAACCTCAAAGTGAGCACCTCAAACGAGTTATATTTATTATTTAGGTTAGGTGTAAGATTATAGTTTTCATTGTATATTAGTGCGACACCCCCTCCCCTTTTAAGAGGTCGGGCAACATGTGTATTGGTATAGTTAGGAGGAGATGCCTCATTTAGCGCAAAAAAATCGTCTGGTTTGAGCCAGGTCTCGGCGAGACCAAAGACGTCAAGTTTGTTGTCTCTAATGACTTCATTAACTAATAACGTTTTGGAAGATAAAGATCTTATGTTTAAAAAGTCCATATTATAGGTAGTGGGCTGTTTTGAGGATTGTTTGTTGAAATTATCAGAAGTAGCAATATTAATAATGTTGCGTTTATTATGCGTATTGCACTTTAAATAGTTTCGACCATATCTAGGAATTGATACGACGGGGATATTCAGATTGTTTGCTTGATGTTGCGATAAACTGAACTCATCATAGTTAGCTACCTCAGTACTATGTATGTCTGCCTCTGACACGGTCACAAAAGAAAAAACATTTTGTGAGTTGTGTTTTATTCTAAGAGAATTGCTATGTGTGCAGGGATTATCCAGCCTGACGCCGGCTAGTTCTAGTTTAAAAGGCTTCTTACCCGGAGACTCCATGCTTCTTTGGTTAGCTTTTCTCTTTGTTGTTAGCCCAGCTCGGCATCCCCGCTTCTGCTTCCGCTCGCACCGCTTATGTCGTCTCCATTGGCGGTCACCGCTAGCACTTGACTCCGCTGCTACAAAGGCCGCTCGATGTAGCCCACGAAGTATTCCCATGCTAGCGAGGAGGTCCACCGTACATGCATCTTTCAGTCTATAACGACCCGATCCATCCACATCCAGAATTGTCTGTCGGTCATATGTGATCACAGAGTGTTCACGCTTTGAGCCAGCTATGAAATTGACAGAAATGACGGGTGTTTTTTGCCAAATCGCTCTACACTCCCAAGAGCGTTAGCATAGCCGCAGCATACCCATGCGCCGCCATCTTGTCTCCCCACTACTACCGACCACGCAGTCTGATAGTTTATATATCAATGATGAAATCTTAACATTGCAACACATGCCAATACGGCCGGGTTAACTTATAAAGTGCAATTTGAAATTTCCCGCTAAACTTCCGGTTGAAACTGTCTATGTATGATGACGTATGCGCGTGACGTCAATCGTTGAACCGGAAGTATTGGTACACCATTGAAACCAATACAAAAAGCTCTGTTTTCATCTCAAAATTCCACAGTATTCTGGACATCTGTGTTGGTGAATCTTTTGCAATTTGTTTAATGAACAATGAAGACTGCAAAGAAGAAAGTTGTAGGTGGGATCGGTGTATTAGCGGCTGGCTGTAGCAACACAACCAGGAGGACTTTGACTTGGATAGCAGACGCGCTATCCGACGCTAGCCGCCGACGCTAGCCGCCGACGCTAGCCGCCGACGCTAGCCGCCGACGCTAGCCGCCGACGCTAGCCGCCGACCGCACGGATGATCGGGTGAAGTCCTTCGTCCTTCCGTCGATCGCTGGAATGCAGGTGAGCACAGGTGTTGATGAGCAGATGAGGGCTGGCTGGCGTAGGTGGAGCGCTAATGTTTTTATCATAGCTCAGTGAGGTCCCGTTGCTAAGTTAGCTTCAATGGCGTCGTTAGCAACAGCATTGTTAAGCTTCGCCAATCTGGAAAGCATTAACCGTGTATTCACAGGTCCATGGGTTAATAGTATTGTTGATTTTCTGTCTATCCTTCCAGTCAGGGGTTTATTTCTTCTTTTTCTATCTGCATTTAAGCACGATGCTATCACGTTAGCTCCGTAGCTAAAGAGCTTTGCCGATATATTGTCGTGGAGATAAAAGTCACTGTGAATGTCCATTTCGCGTTCTCGACTCTCATTTTCAAGAGGATATAGTATCCGAGGTGGTTTGAAATACAAATCCGTGATCCACAATAGAAAAAGGAGAGAGTGTGGAATCCAATGAGCCAGCTTGTACCTAAGTTACGGTCAGAGCGAAAAAAGATGCGTCCTGCACTGCACTCTAATCCTTCACTCTCCCTTTACTCATCCACGAATCTTTCATCCTGGCTCAAATTAATGGGGTAATCGTCGCTTTCTCGGTCTGAATTGCTCTCGCTGCTGGTGTAAACAATGGGGAAATGTGAGGAGCCCTTCAACCTGTGACGTCACGCTACTTACGGTACAGGCAAGGCTTTTTTTATCAGCGACCAAAAGTTGCGAACTTTATCGTCATTGTTCTCTACTAAATCCTTTCAGCAAAAATATGGCAATATCGCGAAATGATCAAGTATCTGCTATCCCCAGTTAAATAAAAAAAAATCATTTCAGTAGGCCTTTAACTTTTTCCACAGGCTAATACATTTGAAAATAAAATAACCATGAATAAACCAACCATTCAGGACTTTAAACTGCTCAGTTTGCAACACACTGATCTAATCTGGTATGGCGTAGCGGGTAGAGTGGCTGTGCCAAAAACCTGAGGGTTGCAGGTTCGCTCCCCGCCTCTTACCATCCAAAAATAGCTGCCGTTGTGTCCATGGGCAGGACACTTCACCCTTGCCCCCGGTGCCGCTCACACCGGAGGAAGAATGATGAATGAATGAGTTGTAAAAATGAATGATGGGTTCTCACTTTTCTGTGAAGCGCTTTGAGTGTCTAGAAAAGCGCTATATAAATCTAATCCATTATTATTACTATTATTATTACTATTATTAATCTGATGTGCCCAAGCCAGATACCTCACATCTTTTCTTGGATGCTAGTTCATTAATGTCCGGGCTCAGGTTTTGAGCTGAGGCAACCTTCTTTATCGAACGAAGTTGTTCATCAGCCAGTATATCTCGTAGTCCACCCGGACCACAGTCTTAGGGGCGCGCCTTAAAGGCACTGCCTTTAACGTCCTCTACGAGCTGTCGTCACGTCCGCTTTTCATCCATTCTAACAACGTGCCGGCCCAGTCACAAGATATGTGCGGCTTCTATACGAGCACACACGTGAATGCAACGCATACTTGATCAACAGCGATACAGGTTACACTGAGGGTGGACGTATAAACAACTTTAATACTGTTAGAAATATACGCCACACTGTGAATCCACACCAAACAATAATGACAAACACATTTCGGGAGAACATCCGCACCGTAACACAACATAAACACAACAGAACAAATACCCAGAACCCTTTGCAACACTAACTCTTCCGGGACGCTACAAAATACACCCCCCGCCCGCTACCACCAACTGACCCCCCCACACACACACACACCTTGTAGCGGTGAATGCGGTGTTACCGCGGCACCGCCGCTGTATATAATCGGCGGGCCAGCTCTAGTGTTAATTTGATATCGCCTCAAGGGCCAAGTGAAATTACACGGCGGACCAATTTTGGCCCGCGGGCCAGAGTTTGACACCCATGCTCTAAACCAATGTCTTTCAACCTTTTTTGAGCCAAGGCACATTTTTTGCGTTGAAAAAATCCGGAGGCACACCACCAGCAGAAATCATTAAAAAACGAAACTCAGTTGACAGTAAAATGTCGTTGTCGCAACTGTTGGATATGACTTAAAACCATAACCAACCATGCATCAATATAGCTCTTGTCTCAAAGTAGGTGTACTGTCACGACCTGTCATGACTTATCTTGAGTTTTTTGCTGTTTTCCAGTGTGTAGTGTTTTAGTTCTTGTCTTGTGCTCCTATTTTAGTGGCTTTTTCTCTTGTTTCTGTATTTTCCTGTAGCAGTTTCATGTCTTCCTTTGAGCAATATTTCCCGCATCTACTTTGTTTTAGCAATCAAGAATATTTCAGTTGTTTTTATCCTTCTTTGTGGGGACATTGTTGATTGTCATGTCATGTTCGGATGTACATTGTGGACGCCGTCTTTGCTCCACAGTAAGTCTTAGCTGTCGTCCAGCATTCTGTTTTTGTTTACTTTGTAGCCAGTTCAGTTTTAGTTTCGTTCTGCGTAGCCTTCCCTAAGCTTCGATGCCTTTTCTTAGGGGCACTCACCTTTTGTTTATTTTTGGTTTAAGCATTAGACACCTTTTTACCTGCACACTGCCTCCCGCTGTTTCCGACATATACAAAGCAATTAGCTACCGGCTGCCACCTACTGATGTGGAAGAATATTACATGGTTACTCTGCCGCGCTCTAGACAACGCAGACACTCAACAACAACACATAATTTGCAGACTATAATGACTGGTTTGCAGAAAATATTTTTAACCCAAATAGGTGAAATTAGATCATCTCCCACGGCACACTAGACTGTATCTCACGGCACACTAGTGTGCCGCGGCACAGTTGTTGAAAGACACTGCTCTAAACGCTGTGTTTTTTTTAACAGTGCATTTGTGACGTCACAGTTCGACAAACGTATTTATGTGAGCATTTTAGTATACGCTCTCTGCCAGACCCCTTTCGTGACCACTGTGTCTTGTCTCATTCCTTCCCGCCTGCTCTGATGCCTATATAAAAAGTTTATTTGTCTACGACATTTTACAGGGGACTGTTTTGTCAACATGGGCCATGAGTGCAAAGTTGGATTATCCGCTTAACTGCTGCTGAAAGACTGCACCATTCCGACATTACTACTACTGTAAGTACATTTGTTGGTGTCTTAACTGTTTATTTTGTGGAAAAAAAGTGTGTGACATGAATGTACTTGAAGGGAGCTAATGTAAAGTTTTCAATCAAGCTGTGTACTACTTACCTCATAGATGGACGTGTATTAGGAATTATAATCATCTAACTGACATACAATAACAGTGACGTTTGACATGTAGTAGGATACGCAAGTAAGTTTATTTTCAATCAAGTCTAAAAGAAAAAACAGCAATAATAGTGGTCTAAAAGTAATCTAAAAGGACAGCTACTTAAACCGCTTTGCAGACATACCTCAGAAAGGGGCTGACAGTGGAGCAAAATGTCCACAATATTCACAGCAATACACATTATCTAGACCAGTGGGTCTTGGACTTTTTTCACCAAGTACCACCTCAGAAAAAACACTGGCTGTCCAAGTACCACCATAAAGACCAAAATTCAAATACAGTAGCGTAGTAGGCCTAAGTATTCATTGAAAAACAAAGCAGAGGTTTTATTTAACAAGTATATTTATTATGTTTGACCCCTGTAACATTACATACAGTTTGAACAGCAACACTGTGTTTGAATATAGGAAGATTAACTGTACTTTAATCGAATGATTCTTTGGCGTACCACCAGATGGAGCCCGCGCATCACTAGTGGTACACGAACCACAGTTTGAGAACCACTGATCTAGACCATAAAAAAGTATGTTAAATGTGGATTATCCATCCATCCATCCATTTTCTTCCGTTTGTCCCTCTCGGAGTAGAATTACCATAAATAAAAATGGAACACTTGCAAACGGATTCAGAGCCAACAATTCAAAATCGATGGTATTAATTAAAACAACGGAAAGGGGTTACATTAATAAATGCAATAGATGGTAAACAGAATGCAGCTGCAGTGTTTATATATCTGACAAAGGCATTTGACATAATGAATCATAATATCTTAAAGGCCTACTGAAATGAAATTGTTTTATTTAAATGGGGAAAGCAGATCCATTCTATGTGTCATACTTAAACATTTCGCGATATTGCCATATTTTTGCTGAAAGGATTTAGTAGAGAACATTGACGATAAAGCTGCAACTTTTGGTCGCTGATAAAAAAAGCCTTGCCTGTACCGGAAGTAGCGTGACGTCAACAGTTGAATGGCTCCTCACATTTCCCCATTGTTTTCAATGCAGCTAGAGCGATTCGGACCGAGAAAGCGACGATTACCCCATTAATTTGAGCGAGGATGAAAGATTCGTGGATGAGGAACGTTAGAGTGAAGGACTAGAATGCAGTGCAAGACATATCTTTTTTCGCTCTGACCGTAATTTAGGTACAAGCTGGCTCATTGGATTCCACACTCTTTCCTTTTTCTATTGTGGATCACAGATTTGTATTTTAAACCACCTCTTATACTATATCCTCTTGAAAATGAGAGTCGAGAACGGGAAATGGACATTCACAGTGACTTTTATCTCCACGACAATACATCGGCGAAACACTTTAGCTACGGAGCTAACGTGATATCATCGTGCTTAACTGCATATAGAAACAAAAGAAATAAACCCCTGACTGGAAGGATAGATAGAAAATCAACAATACTATTAAACCATGGACCTGTAACTACACGGTTAATGCTTTCCAGCTTGGCGAAGGTTAACAATGCTGTTGCTAACGACGCCATTGAAGCTAACTTAGCAACCGGACCTCACAGAGCTATGCTAAAAACATTAGCTATCCACCTACGCCAGCCAGCCCTCATCTGCTCATGAACACCCGTGCTCACCTGCATTCCAGCGATCGATGGTGCGACGAAGGACTTTACCCGATCATAGATGCGGTCGGTGGCCCGGAGACGGAGGAAGTTAAGGTGAGTTTCCCGGCTAACGCGTCTGCTATCCATCTCTCAGTCCTCCTGGTTGTGTTGCTGTAGTCCGCCGGTAATACACCGATCCCACCTACAACTTTCTTCTTTGCAGTCTTCATTGTTCATTAAACAAATTGCAAAAGATTCACCAACACAGATGTCCTGAATACTGTGGAATTTTGAGATGAAAACAGAGTTTTTTGTATAGGATTCAATGTGTCCGCATACTTCCCATTTCAAAAATCGATGTCACGCGCATACGTCATCATACATAGACATTTTCAACCGGAAGTTTAGCGGGAAATTTAAAATTGCACTTTATAAGTTAACCCGGCCGTATTGGCATGTGTTGCAATGTTAAGATTTCATCATTGATATATAAACTATCAGACTGCGTGGTCGGTAGTAGTGGGTTTCAGTAGGCCTTTAATTAACAAATTAGAACAGTACGGAATCAGAGGGTCGGTCTTGAACTGGGTAAGAAGTGACTTAACCAACAGGAAACAATACATGAAGCTAGGTCAACACACGTCTACCGGGCTAAATATATATTGTGGCGTACCTCAGGGGTCAATACTGGGACCAAAATTGTTCAATCTTTATGTAAACGATATTTGTAAAGTTACAAAGGACTTAAAATTAGTATTATTTGCAGATGATATAACTGTGTTTTGTTCAGAAGAGAACACACAGAAGCTAATACAAATTATAACAGAATAAATGAACAAATTCATTTTTATTTTTGAATCTCATCAAAACTAAATGAATGTTATTTGGTAACAGCAGAAGAGAAAGTCAAAAACAAGTACAAATAGATGGAGTAGATATAGAAAGAGAAAAATAAATCACATTTTTGGGGTTAGTAATGGATGAAAAAAGGAACTGGAAATCTCATGTAAAAAATATACACCATAAGGTGGCAAGAAAAATGTCTATAATGAATAAGGCAAAATATGCAATGGACCAAAAATCACTTCATATTCTCTACTGCTAACTAGTACTACCATATCTGAGTTATTGTGTAGAAGCATGGGGAAATAATTACAAAAGTACACTTCATTCATTAACCGTGGTACAAAAAAGGTCAGTTAGAAAAATAAATAATGTTGGCTATCGAGAACATTTAAACCCTTTATTCATTCAAATCAAAAAATTTAAAATTCAATGATTACCAAACAGCTAAAGTTAAGCACAAAGCAAAATATAACCTATTACCAAGAACATACAACAATTCTTCTCACCAAAAGAGGAGAACTATAATCTTAGGGAAAATGTAACTTGAAACATTTGTATGCATGTACAGACCTTTTGTATAACAGTATTAAAATATGGAATGGATTAAGCAAAGAAGTCAAACAATGTACTAATAAGACCCACTTTAAAAAACTGTTCAAACTCAAAGTGTTCATCCCGTACAGAGAAGAAGAATCCTGATAAACATCTTGAACCTTATTGAAAAATAAGATAATCTTATCAATCTCATTATTTCATTTACTATTTCTAAATTATAGATTTAAATTGTCTACACATTTAGAACAGGAAGTGAACAAATGTGTTGGTACGGGTAATTGCTGAAATGGAAAAGGGGCAGGATTAAAAAGGCCATGCTTCTCCCTATTCATTTTCGAGAATATGAAAATATGCGATGTATCACATTGTAACTGTGTGCACGTTCGAAATAAACTTCAACCATTAAAAATAAGTCATTTTTTAAATACTATTGTATTGTATGACTGCAGTGTGTAAAGGTTAGAATAGCGAGGTGCTCGAGCGCCAGCCTGGCCGCGTCTCCCGGTAAGAGTCACAGGTGATACATCAACATGTTCGAAGGTCGCTTGAAGGAGCCATCTTTCATGTCACAGACGTCCATCCATTATCTTAACGACTCTTACTGTTTGGTTTGCTGGGAGCCTGCCAAGCTCGCACAGGAAGAATGGTCGCCACCCAGCTCGAGTAGGTTGATGTTGTCCTCTTACAGAATATATGTTTCCTTTTTTTATTTTCAGACAGGTTTAGGTATATTAGATGTGTTGACATGTTTTGACTCGCAGACCTCTGAGTACTCAAAATGTCAAGGTACCTCAACTAAAATAAGAAACTACTATACCATACTATACCACACAGTCGAGTTGCAACCTTTCCAGACTTAAAGATAGTGTATTCAAAGTAATGAGTATGCAAAGAAAAAGTGCCACCAATTGGGCGTACCGGTCATCTGTAAACAACTATTAAATTGTTCAACTTTTTTTAAGTACCACAAAGGAATGACATGATTTGAGATTTATACTATTTTACTCTGAGGTGTATTGGAAGTGTTTTATTAAAAATCTAGCCTTGTCGTTGGAGTTTAGCCAACTGCGATCACATGGTTTTGTGTGTCTAAAGCAGGGGTGTCAAAACTCATTTTAGCTCAGGGGCCACTTGGAGGAAAATCTATTCCCACGCAGGCAGGACTGGTAAATTCATGGCATAATCATTTGAAAACAAAGACAACTTCAAAACGGTTTTCTTTGTCTTACTTTGGCCAAACAAAAAACAAGTACATTCTGAAAATGTACACATTACAAATAATCCTCTTGACAAAACACTTCAAGTTAGTTGAAAATTCTGAGAAAAAATTGATGCAGTTTCAAAAACACCATAAAGAACACAATGAACTTAGACTTTGTCTCAGTGTATTTACAAAGCTATTAAACTTTAAGCGCTTCCTGTTTAGCATTCTCATGTTGGCAGTTCACCATTAAAGACGTGTTTGGAAAAGCAAGTGTTTCCTCAAACCGCCACATTGGTGACATCCGCAACTGCCACAACACATGTATTTATCATCATTCATATATTACAAATATCATATTAACAAAACAATGATCAAAATGAATAATTAACTTAACTACAAACTTAACCAATGTAAACATGGTAGATTTAAGCATAAAATAAAATAGAACAAACAACAAATGTAGAAACACACATTTTCACAATGGAGTTCAGGGTGCACATCGTGCCGTCAACAAATTGCGAGCGCTGCACGGAACTCTAACTACAAAGATGATGGTCATGTTGACTTAAAACCTTCCTCTTGTGTTAGCTTTCTGTTACCATCTCTGATGTTAACAAGTCGGTTTTGACTCAGCTGTAAAATACACTAAAAACAATTATCTATCATCCAATTTGTTTCTCATCTCTTGGTTAACTTGTTAGGTTTCCTTATCCATGAAAATATTGGTTTTAATATTTTTGATGTGGGCCATTGGGCCTTTTTTTGTCAGTATACCCTTCGATTTCAATTTAAAAAATGGTCAAATGAACCTCAAGAGAATCGTATAAATAAATAAAATATTGTTGTGTTACCTGACTATTACTGAGGGGTATTAGAACACATCTTTTAAAAAATGTGTTTTATTTATTTTTTCATTTGAATAATTTTAACTTTTGTAACATCTATGGTGTTACGGGTCAATTTCGACCCATATATATTTACTTTAAGAAATAGGCTAAAACTTTTTTTTTTCAGCAACAAAACTTTCATACAAACACAAAATGAAAAGAAGAACAAGTCATAACACAAACATCTCCTGGTCATTCGCTGGCAAGTGTAAGTGGCAGTCAGCTTGTCCAGGTTGTCCACTCCTCCTTTCTTTTTGTTATAGTCGAGGATAATTGTGGGCTTTTTGTCACTTCCTGATGACACAGCTGCATCGTTGTGAAGAGTAGACATAAGTATCACATTCCGTTTTTTTTTTTTGGACAGTAATGGGACAACAGTGGTGGTGTCTGCAAAAGCAAACTTTGAGGAAAACGGAGCCCTGTCCTTCACCTGCAAAATTTCAGCAGGCAGCTCAGGTTTATTTTTCTTCACTGTGCCCACCATGGTAAGTTTCCTCCTGAGAAGTTCTTGTCCAAGGTCATAGCTGGTAAAGAAATTGTCACAGGTGATATTGTGACCCGACAGTCCAGTAGTCATATCAAGGACCACACGTTTTCCTTGGTTTTTCTCAGGGATGCCACTCGCAGCTTTGCCTGTGTAAATCTGTAGATTCCAGGCATAGCTGGTTTTTGCATCTCAGACTGCCCATATTTTTATGCCGTACTTCCGTGGCTTACTGGGTATGTATTGTCGGAAGGGGCATTTTCCTGGGAAAGGGACAAGACGTTCATCCACTTTCACCTCTGGCCCTGGGTTGAACATCAGTGGAAGGAGCTGCACCCATCTGTCTCAGACATCCCTGATGGGGGCAAGCTTGTCAGATCTTGCTCTGGTATCTCGGTTGTCAAATCTGAAGACTCTTGATATCATATGAAAGGTCTTAAGTGACATTGTTGCCCGGAAAATATTTCTGCCTGTCGATGCGTCCCAGAGACTATCAGTGGCCTAATAGCAGGATCTGTACACTCCAGCAATAAGAAGAACTTCAATATAAGCAACCGGGTATTCCTCATCCATGTCTTTCCACATTTCGCCATGGACTTTTTTTCCTTCAAGGTTTGTCATAGCAATGATGACTCTTTTTTGTGACGATGGCATAAATAGCTCAAAACATGTCTTGATGTCAGTGACTCTCGTCACAGCAAACCTTGAGATTCCAGGGGTCATTTTGATGACATTTGCAGCAGCTGCCCTGCCATGTAAATCATGAGGTACTGAGCTCCAACAGATCTTACCATTTTAGGACTTGAATCTTTCAGCGGGAGTAGCTTCACCACCGGTGACCTCCTCATCAGACTCATCAGATGTGTCTGTGTCTTCTGGATGATACTCCACATTGTCTTCCTCCTCAGAAACCTGTTCATCCGTATCACTATGCTGCTATGTGTCCTCTCCCTCATTTTCACCAAAAATATTATCCATAACTTCTCTCACTGTAAATCTTTTTTTCTTTTTTGCATGCTGCAAATTGGAGATGTGCACTCTGCAAGTCACCAACTCTATACTGAACTGACCTCACATGTCTGGACATGCCCATCTTTGTTTGTTTTTGTACTGGATAACAAGGTAAAATGAGAATCCCCTAAAGCTCACATGATTGGGAGAGGAGCTGGCTGTCAGTGTGTTCAGTTTTGGCTCTAATTAATGCTTATTAATCTTATTTTTATAACTGGGTCGAAACCGACCCTAACAACACCAAGGTCATAATTTCAACCAGAGCATTTTATAATTTAGTGAAAAAAAAAAAAAAGTTTTATTTTGTTGAAATAGAGGTTCCTGACAAAGTCAAAAAGCCTTGATGCAAAAAAATAAATGTATGTGGTTCTTTTATGCATTTAAAAACTAAAACGGGTCGGTGCCGACCCTAACACAAGACGAAGGTTAAGTCTTTGCATCTTACAGTTTTGTTATTTTATCTGTTGAGTGGATAATTTCCAATAAAAGAAGGTATTTTGCATCACTTCAGCATTAGTCTGCCGCCAGCCACAACAGGAGCATCTAATTAGTAGAATAGCGCTTAAAGTCAGCTGACACCTCATCTTTAAACAATGTCATGTGGGTTACACTGAAATTGTTATTGCGACACATTTAGAACAGCAGTTTCTTTCAATAAAAAAATCACAGGTGTCTCAAACTCATTTTGCAGGCCGCGGGCCGGATTAAATCAGTTTGTGGGCCGCACGTTTGACACCCATGGTCTAAAGCTTTGATGCTAATTAGTTGTCTTTGTCTCTGACATGACATATCAAGCCTGTGAATATTCTCATTTATCCAGTTCATTGTATTCTGAGGACTTTATATCGAACACAACTGGACTGTTCTGTCTGCGAAGACGTTTTGCTTCTCATGAGAGCAGGTTTTTTCAGGACATGCTCACAGACTTACTGTAGATAGGACGTCTCTAAACTAAGAGGATGGTGCAGTATCCAAATGATCTATCCTCTAAAAGTAGGACATGCCCAGACAAGTATGTTTTTGCTCTATTGTGGTGAAAAACAACAGTAGTTAAGATACATTGAAGTGAAGCTTCTACCAGCCCAACAACAGTCTTTGTTCAAATTCCATTCAGTTGTATCAATGGTGAGGTATAATGTATGCCTGACTGTACATCTGCTAATTAGTTGTCTTTGTCTCTGACATGACATATCAAGCCTGTGAATATTCTCATTTATCCAGGTCATTGTATTCTGAGGACTTTATATTGATCACAACTGGACTGTTCAATCTGCGAAGACGTTTTGCAGGTTTTTTCAGGCCATGCTCACAGACTTACTGTAGATAGGACGTCTCTAAACTAAAAGGATGGTGCAGTATCCAAATGATCTATCCTCTAAAAGTAGGACATGCCCAGACAAGGATGTTTTTGCTCTATTGTGGTGAAAAACAACAGTTGTTAAGATACATTGAAGTGATGCTTCTACCAGCCCAACAACAGTATTTGTTCAAATTCCATTCAGTTGTATCAATGGTGACGTATCATGTATGCCTGACTGTACATCTGCACTTGTCCAATGTAACAGATGCCATATATCACATACAACAACTTAATAAAAAAGAGTGGGACAGGAGGACACAAACGTTAGCAACACTAGCATAGCTATGTGAGCTACAATAATAATAAATCACATTTTGACAGCAACTTCTATTACTCTTAGAACATAATTAAAAAGTCAATTCTGCATAAAGTGGGAGGTATTACATTCAGATTGTGTCTGTTTAAACAGTACCTGAGCTCTCAACAAGAGCCTAAAATTGTCTTCTCTTCATATTTTGATAAAGTTCTGAAATAGTTTCCACTAGATTTGAATTTGTGACAATTTAATTTTGTGTTATTACACAAAAATAAACTCCAGCAAAAAAAAGATGCCTCAATTCAACTTAAAAGTCAACCTTCGCGGAATACCATGACCTGGATGACTGAGAATCTATACTGATACTGTATATAATGGGACTTTTTTGATTTTAAGGTACATATAAACCGTGACGGGCAGTTACAAACTACAAGTAGCCAAGCTACGTAGCTTAACTACATTTCCCCGTAGCTTGGGGGTAGCTTCACTACTTTTTGAACGAGTCTCTATTCTTGTAGCTTAGCTATTTTCACAGCGAATCCAGGCCAGAAAAAATATGGAGAAAATACAATGACCTGGACGAATGAGAACATCCATACAGACGGAGAAAATCCATGATGATAGGTTGGTTGAGTCACAATCGGCTAAACATTACGGACTTGCCAATCATAGGACGCAAAATCATAACAGAAACGCACTCACGTCCCATGACGACGAGGGAGTCGGAGACAGAGGGACGCTTCAAGCTGACGATTCCAAAAAAAACAGACTTTAAAATGGCAGAGGGACTATCTCCCGCATATTTGATTTTTCCTTTAGTGATGAAGACGACATCCAGGAAACCCACAATAATGCGTGTCCTAGGCCATATTTAGACAAATGTATGTGCTTAGAGAAAACAATGCCCAAAACCTTAGTTTTTAGTTGTTTACTCTGTAAACCAAAATCATAACTGATCTCTTTATCTAAGACGTCACAATTGTTTTACCATTAAAAAAAACAGTGGTACCATATTTCCAATTTACAGTAACGGAATGTAAAAACAACAGCCAGCTGTAAAAATAAAAATAAAAACCTGTCAGCTCAGATGCCAGAATTTTTACCGTAAAAATAACAGTGGTAAAGTTTTTCAATTAACAGTAATGGACTGTCAAATTAACGACTGTAGATTTTACGAGAAAAATAAAATGGTGTCTCAGTCGCCAGAATTTTACCTTAAAAAATAACAGTTGTACTGTTTTTTCCATATACACTGTAAATTGTATGGTAACATTCTGTTTCAATAAAAGTTAAGTGTGAATGAAAATACAGCTTCACCACTTAAGTCATAATTATGGAGCTTAAGAAACTTCTCTATGACCCTAGCTCCAGACTTCTTCTGTTTGTTTGATATTGCCATTACTGCTACAAGTGGCTGAGAAGTGTATTACAGCTGAGTACTGCTGTGGTCCATATTCTGTTACAGCTTTTAAGTCTAATATCTAAAAAATTTTTTACAGTGTACTAACTCAACTCTCAAATCTTACTTACCAGCATTTCAATGCTCGATTTTGCATTAATTCCCTCTCAAAATATCTCATAGTCTCTGTTTCTACATTAGAAATAAAATAAAATGAAAATACAGCTTCACCACTTTAGTCATAATTTTTGCACTTAAGAAACTTCTTTATGACTTTAGCTCCTGATTTCTTCTGTTTATATTGCCATTACTGCCACAAGTGGTGGAAAAGTGTATTACAACTGAGTACCCCTGTGGCCCAAACGGACCACAGCTGAGAAACAAATACAAACCCCGTTTCCATATGAGTTGGGAAATTGTGTTAGATGTAAATATAAACGGAATACAATGATTTGCAAATCTTTTTCAACCCGTATTCAATTGAATGCACTACAAAGACAAGATATTTGATGTTCAAACTCATAAACCTTTTTTTTTTTTTGCAAATAATAATTAACTTAGAATTTCATGGCTGCAACACGTGCCAAAGTAGTTGGGAAAGGGCATGTTCATCACTGTGTTACATGGCCTTAAGTTGGTAGAGTGGCCATGCCAGCAATCGGAGGGTTGCTGGTTACTGGGGTTCAATCCCCACCTTCTACCATCCTAGTCACGTCCATTGTGTCCGTGGGCAAGACACTTCACCCTTGCTCCTGATGGCTGCTGGTTAGCGCCTTGCATGGCAGCTCCCGCCATCAGTGTGTGAATGTGTGTGTGAATGGGTGAATGTGGAAATACTGTCAAAGCGCTTTGAGTACCTTGAAGGTAGAAAAGCGCTATACAAGTATAACCCATTTATCATTATTATAACAACACTCAGGAAACATTTGTGAACTGAGGAGACACATTTTTTAAGCTTCTCAGGTGGAATTCTTTCCCATTCTTGCTTGATGTACAGCTTAGGTTGTTCAACAGTCCGGGGGTCTCCGTTGTGGTATTTTAGGCTCCATGATGTGCCACACATTTTCAATAGGAGACAGGTCTGGACTACAGGCAGGCCAGTCTAGTACCCGCACTCTTTTACTATGAAGCCACGTTAATGTAACACGTGGCTTGGCATTGTCTTGCTGAAATAAGCAGGGGCGTCCATGGTAACGTTGCTTGGATGGCAACATATGTTGCTCCAAAACCTGTATGTACCTTTCAGCATTAATGGCGCCTTCACAGATGTGTAAGTTACCCATGTCTTGGGCACTAATACACCCCCATACCATCACAGATGCTGGCTTTTCAACTTTGCGCCTATAACAATCCGGATGGTTCTTTTCCTCTTTGGTCCGGAAGACAAGACGTCCACAGTTTCCAAAAACAATTTGAAATGTGGACTCGTCAGATCACAGAACACTTTTCCACTTTGTATCAGTCCATCTTAGATGAGTTCAGGCCCAGCGAAGCCGACGGCGTTTCTGGGTGTTGTTGATAAACGGTTTTCGCCTTGCATAGGAGAGTTTTAACTTGCACTTACAGATATAGCGACCAACTGTAGTTACTGACAGTGGGTTTCTGAAGTGTTCCTGAGCCCATGTGGTGATATCCTTAACACACTGATGTCGCTTGTTGATGCAGTACAGCCTGAGGGATCGAAGGTCACGGGCTTAGCTGCTTACGTGCAGTGATTTCTCCCGATTCTCTGAACCCTTTGATGATATTACTGACTGTAGATGGTGAAATCCCTAAATTCCTAGCAATAGCTGGTTGAGAAAGGTTTTTCTTAAACTGTTCAAGAATTTGCTCACGCATTTGTTGACAAAGTGGTGACCCTGGCCCCATCCTTGTTTGTGAATGACTGAGCATTTCATGGAATCTACTTTTATACCCAATCATGGCACCCACCTGTTCCCAATTTGCCTGTTCACCTGTGGGATGTTCCAAATAAGTGTTTGATGAGCATTCCTCAACTTTATCAGTATTTATTGCCACCTTTCCCAACTTCTTTGTCACGTGTTGCTGGCATCAAATTCTAAAGTTAATGATTATTTGCAAAAAAAATTTTTTTATCAGTTTGAACATCAAATATGTTGTTTTTGTAGCATATTCAACTTAATATGCGTTGAAAATGATAAATGGGTTATACTTGTATAGCGCTTTTCTACCTTCAAGGTACTCAAAGCGCTTTGACAGTATTTCCACATTTACCCATTCACACACACATTCACGGCGGGAGCTGCCATGCAAGGCGCTAACCAGCAGCCATCAGAGGCAAAGGGTGAAGTGTCTTGCCCAAGGACACAACAGACGTGACTAGGAAGGTAGAAGGTGGGAATTGAACCCCAGTAACCAGCCACTCTACCAACTTCGCCACACCGTCCGTGATTTGCAAATCATTGTATTCCGTTTGTATTTACATCTAACACAATATCCCAACTCATATGGAAACGGGGTTTGTATTTTTGGCAGCTCGCAGGGCCTCAGCCCTATGGTTAAGAAACACTGCGTTAAAGGAAGTGAATAGACTGGAAGGGGTAGTAGTGTGTAAAAATGATGTACTTCAACTTGTTTAATTATGGAACGGATTAACCAAAGAAATCAAACAAAGCACCAATATGATTCAGTTTAAGAGACGGTTCAAACTACGAGTTTTCACAAAGTACACAGAACAAGAATTATGATGAACATCTTGAACCCTTTTTTTCCCCCCCCATTTTTTATTGAGACAAAGATTATTTATGTATTTAATATTTGTATGTTTACTATGGTACATTATTTATTTATTATTTATCTGTTCACTGTTCTGTTACAGAGAACAAGGAAATTGGATAAAATTGTTACGGTATGAAAAGGGGTAGGATTAAATAAGCTCTGCTACACTGGCTCACCTGCACTGGCTTCCTGTGCACTTAAGATGTGACTTTAAGGTTTTGCTACTTGCGTATAAAATACTACACTGTCTAGCTCCATCCTATCTTGCTGATTGTATTGTACCATATGTCCCGGCAAGAAATCTGCGTTCAAAGAACTCAGGCTTATTAGTGATTCCCAGAGCCCAAAAAAAGTCTGCGGGCTATAGAGCGTTTTCTATTCGGGCTCCAGTACTCTGGAATGCCCTCCCGGTAACAGTTAGGGATGCTACTTTATATGGTAAATGTAATGGTAAATGGGTTATACTTGTACAGCGCTTTTCTACCTTCAAGGTACTCAAAGCGCTTTGACACTATTTCCACATTCACCCATTCACACACACATTCACACACTGATGGCGGGAGCTGCCATGCAAGGCCCTAACTACGACCCATCAGAAGCAAGGGTGAAGTGTACACAGCCACTCTCCCAACCGCGCCACGCCATCCCCTAGCCTTTAAATAGACCCCCCTTTTAGACCAGTTGATCTGCCGTTTCTTTTCTGTGCCCCCCCTCTCCACGAAGGAGGAGGGAGGGGGGGGGGCACAGATTCGATGACCACAAATGAACCGCTAGCTGTCCAAAGTCGGGACCCAAGGTGGACCACTCATCTGTGCATCAGATGGGGACGTCTCTGGACTGGACTCTCACTATTATGTTAGATCCACTATGGACTGGACTCTCACAATATTATGCTAGATCCATTCGACATCCATTGCACCGGTCGCCCAGGGGGGGAGGGGGTCCCCACATCTGCGGTCCCCTCCAAGGTTTCTCATTGCCATCCCATTTGGTTGAGTTTTTTCTTGCCCTGATGTGGGATCTGAGTCGAGGATGTCGTTGTGGCTTGTGCAGCCCTTTGAGACACTCGTGATGTAGGGCTATATAAGTAAACATTGATTGATTGATTGATTCTTCCTACTCCTTTTCGGATGTGCTGTAATGAAACATCTGGAACTGTGTGATGCATTACATTGTATTGTATGCATGTTCAAAATAAACTGAAACTGAACTGAACTGAACTAAACATGTTTGAAGCTCCCACCACAGAGAGTGTATAAATGTATACAGTTGTATAGTAGTGTAATTCTTAATCAGCTACACTTTAAACAATCTTTTATCTGATTGATCATCTTTTCATCGCCGGCAGCTTTGGTATTGCAACATAAATTTTTCCATTCTACAATCCTGTCCTGCACATTACATTCAGACTACTTTTTTATTTGCTTTTTTTTTTTTTTTTTTTTACACCGCTTTATACCGTATACTGCACTACACTGAAGGCAGTGAGCCAAATAGTAGCATTTTATGACACGGCGTACTTTCAGATCGTTATTGCTCACTTTACCTTGCAGAGCGTGATTTGTGAGCAGCTGCTAGTTTGTGTTCATTACAGCTTGACCACAATCACAGAAGGACCCCCCCACCCCACTACTCCCCCCCAACTATGGACATTGCTTCTAATTAGACACCTGGGAAATGCATCCGTGCCATTTGCTTTCATCAAGGCCACATCAATCTCATATCAGTAGGAAATTAATACGATCCCGACATTAGAAGCTTTAATAATCGCCGGCCTCGTGGTTTTTTTCTCCCCGACATACGCGTACTGTTTGTCATTGATGCACACTCGCTCTGCATCACTCTTGCATGTAAAGGATGCAGCTCCTTTGTGGGGAAGAGGAAGAAGAAGTGCAGCCAGGCAGGGTTCCAGTTGGCTCCTTGCGACGTGTTTGCATGCACAAGTCGGTAAAGCCCTCAGCGCCCAGCGGCTGATTGATTGGGATGCACAACGATGACGCCACACCCCAACCTGCCCCTCCTCTTCCTCCTGCTCCTACGCCACCTCCTCCTTTATCATGCAAAAAGAGCACATGTGCCCTTCCTGATCTACCTTTCCCCTGTTAATAAAACAGTAACCATTGAGGAATGACCTACAGTAATGGCTGTGTACACTAAATCGTGTTTGTAGACCCCTATCCTAAATGCTCCAATTAACGCTTCTATTCAATTAACCGCCAAGTCTCATGGTGTGTGGTCTACAACAGCAGCAAATAATTAGTCTTAATGGTGGGTCAAAAACATTGTCATTAGCGGCTTAATGTTTTTTTCGTTAACTTCCCAAGACTGCAGTAACTGCATTTTAAGCAGACCTTATGTACCTCTGCATGCACTTTAAAATGCGGCTACTCAGCATAAGAGAGAATATAGGATATACTTAGTGTTAAACCCATCAATCAAAATGGTTTATGACCTGAAAGCCCCGCCCCCTGGCATCCGGTGTGAATGTCCCGCCCTCTGGCATCTATGACGTGATAAGATATGATTAGTGCTGGGCGATATATCGAATATGCTCAATATATCGAATATACTCGATATATCGAATATACTCGATATATCGCGGGTTTGTCTCTGTGCGATGTAGAAAATGACTATTTCGTGAGTATTCGGGTATACGTGTTCACGCAGTTGCTTTTAGCTGCGGGCATTACACTACAGGCTTTTCTCACTCTTTCTTGTCTCTCCTTCTCACAGAGTGATAAAACAAGCGCACCTTGTTACGTCAAACACTGTCCCGCGTGCAACGTCATACGCCCTCGCGAAGCAAAGAGGTAGCGGCATGGGTAAAGTTAGCTGTGGTGCAAGCGGAGCGGTGCGAGTGGTAATACGAGAGAGAGAAGGTGCTAATCTGGTAACAAATGGAGGAAGAATAATTAAATCCCAAGAAAAACAGCCTGGCGGTGGTTTGGCTTCAAGCGGGAAGATGTTGAACAGACAACCGTAATATGTCAAGTATGCGGAAAAAGCGTTGCTACAAAAAGTAGCAGCACTACTAATTTGTTGCATCATTTGAAAAGTCACCCGCTAGAGAATGAAGAGTGCTTGAAACTCCCCATGTCAACATCTCCGGCCGGTGCCACACCCGACAAAATGCCGAAGCAACCAGCACTGACCCAATTGAGCCTGGCGTCTTCCATTTCCACATCAACAGAAAATAGTCAAAAACAGGAGATAACGTCTGCAGGAACCTACCACATAGCAAAGGACATACACTATTTGATTACCTATTATGCAGCTAGTTTTTGAAATATCTTGTGTGACATCATGCACAAAAGTGCACTTTATTTGTTTTACAATATCGTGGTGGCGTTCTGTACAAAAAGTGCACTTAAATTTAGTGTTGTCATCTTAGTGACATCATGCACAAAAGTGCACTAATAGCTTGGATTAAAATGTCTCTGACAATCTTGCACTTTGTGTTTTGAAATGACATGAATGTTTGTGCCACTGCTTGATAACTGTTTAATAAATAGACTTTTGGTAAATTGACTTAGTTGTGATTTCCCTCTCTGCATGAAAGTTTAAAATGAGCATATATTAATGCAGTAACAAGAATGTTTTAATGTAGACACATAGAATCATCATACTGCTGTGATTGTATGCATCAAGTGTTCATTCAAGGCTTAGGCAAAATATAGAGATATATATTGTGTATCGTGACATGGCCTAAAAATATCGAGATGGCCATATCGCCCAGCCCTAGATATGATTTATATTTACTATATCCAATTTGACAGGTCTTCGAAAGATGTGTCTATGTCATCTCTATATATTTAATATATTTATTTTGACAGGTCTTTGAAAGATGTGTCTATGTCATCTCTATATATTTAATATATTTGATTTGACAGGAAATGTCATTATCCCTGGAACTCTGAAAAAAATGGTGAGGGTGTTATGTTAGGCATGTTAATGTGTGTGTGTATGTGTATGTGTGGGACCACCCAAGAAGGGTAGAAGAATGTCTACCATGTTCTACCATGATGGGTTTTATGGGGTGGGGGTCAGTTGGGGTCAGCCTATTCCATGCAAAAAGCGGAGGCTCTGACCCCCTGAGGAAGCAAGTTGAAGATGTTGATGTCGATGTAGAGGAGACAGACATCCATTTCTACAAACGTGTACAATCTGGAAAGACAATCAATTTCCATGCGTGACAGTTCAGAGTTTAAAAAAACAAACAAATTACGAGAACAGGTGTCCTTCCATCCATCCATTTTCTACCGCTTATTCCCTTCTGTGTATTTATAATAAAGTCATCGCAGCGTGTGTTTGAAAAGATGATTGCTGTTGAAAGAGATAACAATGAAAGACAAATAGAAGCAGTTATATAAGCACGAGCACAATGCCGTTACATAAATCAAATTTGCTCTATCGTAACAATCAAAATAGTCACATCCTTCATTATTGAATGTAACTATGCTGCCCATCGTTGGATGATGCTGAGACAATTGATCATACAATGACATCGCGACATCCCATCAGTTTCTACCTAACCCTAACACTGTCCACTATTTTCAGGAAAATTTTGTAATGTTTTATAATGTTACGGTACATTTAATCTTACTGTATATCAGAGTCAAACTAAAAAACTTAGAAATAAGCCTTTCTTTGTTTCTGAATTATATCTTGATTTTAAATACCACCAACAGATTCAATATTTTTTTTACCAGCATTAAAATATAATATGCAACAATAGTTTAAACAATACTACTACTAATAAAGTAATGTTGTTGATTGTATGGTTTAGTTCAGGTTTTAAGCCATACCCTGCAGTTAAAAAAGACGAACAATTAGTTTCATATGAATGGTAAATGATTAAAGGCATACTGAAATGAATTTTTTTTATTTAAACGGGGATAGCAGATCCATTCTATGTGTCATACTTGATCATTTTGCGATATTGCCATATTTTTGCTGAAAGGATTTAGTAGAGAACATCGACGATAAAGTTCACAACTTTTGATCGCTGATAAAAAAAAAGCCTTGCCTGTACCGGAAGTAGCGTGACGTCACAGGTTGAAGGGCTCCTCACATTTCCCCATTGTTTACAATGCAGCGAGAGCAATTCGGACCGAGAAAGCGACGATTACCCCATTAATTTGAGCGAGGATGAAAGATTTGTGGATGAGGAACGTGAGAGTGAAGGACTAGAGTGCAGTGCAGGACGTATCTTTTTTCGCTCTGACCGTAACTTAGGTACAAGGGTTAATTGGATTCCACACTTTCTCCTTTTTCTATTGTGGATCACGGATTTGTATTTTAAACCAACTCGGATACTATATCCTCTTGAAAATGAGAGTCGAGAACGCGAAATGGACATTCACAGTGACTTTTATCTCCATGACAATACATCGGCGAAGCTCTTTAGCTACGGAGCTAACGTGATAGCATCGTGCTTAAATGCAGATAAAAACAAAAGAAATAAACCCCTGACTGGAAGGATAGACAGAAAATCAACAATACTATTAAACCATGGACATGTAACTACACGGTTAATGCTTTCCAGCCTGTCGAAGCTTAATAATGCTGTTGCTAATGACGCCATTGAAACTAACTTAGCTACGGGACCTCGACAGAGCTATGCTAAAAACATTAGCTCTCCACCTACGCCAGCCAGCCCTCATCTGCTCATCAACACCCGTGCTCACCTGCGTTCCAGCGATCGACGGAGCGACAAAGGACTTCACCTGATCATAGATGCGGTCGGCGGCCCGGAGACGGAGGAAGTCAAGGTGAGGTCGGCGGCTAGCGCGTCTGCTATCCATGTCAAAGTCCTCCTGGTTGTGTTGCTGTAGTCCGCTGCTAATACACCGATCCCACCTACTGCTTTCTTCTTTGCAGTCTTCATTGTTCATTAAAGAAATTGCAAAAGATTCACCAACACAGATGTCCAGAATACTGTGGAATTATGTGGTGAAAACAGAGCTTTTTGTATTGGATCCAATGGGGTCAGAATACTTCCGTTCACTCCGTGACGTCACGCACAAACATCATCATACCGAGACGATTTCAACCGGAAGTTTCGCGGGAAATTTAAAATTGCACTTTATAAGTTAACCCGGCCGTATTGGCATGTGTTGCAATGTTAAGATTTCATCATTGATATATAAACTATCAGACTGCGTGGTCGGTAGTAGTGGGTTTCAGTAGGCCTTTAAAGTTATTAATGTCAAAGTTTTTCAAATCTTCCCATACTACTTTTTAAACTTTAAATGTCTACATTTTATCATTGTAAGATTTTCAGAATATGTTTATTTTTTATTATGACAAGAGTTTTCATCCATGTCTTGTGAACAATTTCCCTTGTGGATCATTAAAGTTTGTGTAAGTCTAAGTCTAAGTAAATACTGTTAATTTTTAATCCACATATTATTATTTTTTTGTGTGTGTTTAGCTGTGTTTAAATACTTTTTATACATTTGTAAAGTTTATTTTTATGTCACATTTTCCTAGTTTAATGATTTTTATTACACTGACCTGTACACCTTGCGCATTTGTGCATTTGTACTCATCACAGATAAGTTATATCAGTGTTTTTCAAACTTTTTTGAGCCAAGGCATATTTTTTGCATTGAAAAAATCCGGAGGCACACCACCAGCAGAAATCATTAAAAAACGAAACTCAGTTGACAGTAAAAAGTCGTTGTCGCAATTGTTGGATAAGACTTTAAACCATAACCAACCATGCATCAATATCTTCCATGTGTGCCAGATAAATACAGCAAATATAAGTGCATGAAAAATACAACTGTCCATAACGTTATATCAGTTTATGGTTTATGGATTGAGTTTATTTCGAACATGCATACAATTACAACATGATCCATCAGAATTTCCATTTTCTCTTTTCAACATGTTTGAAAAGGAGTAGGAAGAAGCAAAGCTTATTTAAAAAAACGTATTTTCCATTACATAGCAGTTGCTAACACTTTTTCCTGATAAATGATAACTCATCTCATGTACAGGTTCATGTGCAGGGCAGCTGAGTCAGACAACAATGTCATGCATGGTGTAACTAACCCGACTCGCAGTTCTGTCAGATTTCCATCCGGTCTGTGGAACCATTGGCGAGTAAGCCTGTATGCTGTACATTGGAATATTGTGGAGTGTTTTTTATTTTATTTTTTATACAAGTTTTTTATTTGTTTTATTTCTGCTTGTATTTCTTTTATTTTGGTTTTATCGTTGTATGGTTCCTTTTTCTGTGATATGTATCCCCCTGTGTCTGAAATAAAATGACTACTACTTTTGTTCACTTCCCATTCTTAATGTATCCACAATATACTCCATAAATAATACCATTAAAAAATAATAATAATAAATAGCAAAGTAAGTTGTATTTCATATAATAAGATAATTAAGATTATCAATAAGTTCAGAATGTTCATCATGATTTTTCATTGTTGTTCTTTGTAAACATTTTGAGTTTGAACAGTTTCTTGAATTGTGTCATATTAGTACACTGTTTAATTTCTTTAATTAATCCATTCCATAATGTAATTCCACTTACTGATATACTAAAGGTTTTAAGTGTTGTACGTGCATATAAATGTTTCAGATTAGATGTTCTTCTAAGGTTATGTTTCTCTTTTGTTGAGAAGAATTGTTGTATATTCCTGGGTAGCAGGTTATAGTTTGCTTTGTACATCATTTTAGCTGTTTGCAAATGCACCAAATCGTTGTTGTGTAATAATGTGATGGCCAGTTTCTTCAAATGTGGAAAAACAAAATGTATGCAGTGTTTTGGTTTGTTCGGTATTAAAGCAATTGAAAAAGTATGCCAATTACGTTATGAAATTTAAGTTGTATTAGAGTTACAATTTTTTTTTTTTTTATTTCATTTAAAAATAGTTAATGGTAAGGTTTATTGGTAGTGATTTTACCATTCAGAAAGAATATATTTACATTTCAAATAAAATTAGACTTCAGAAAAAACAAAAAATGGTTAGGTTTAACATTTAAGTGTACATAGATGAGGTATTTAAAAACAATTTTGTTTAGATTTTTTTTTTCCCAATTTCATGAAGGAAAAACAATGTTTTGGGGTTAGGGTTTAAGAAATGTATAAAGACAAAGAAGAAGTGCAACTTGCTATTATTGGTACATTATATTCTGTAAAGTTTACAAAGTGTGGCCTATTTGGGATATGAAGCTATAAAGCACCTACTAACCATAATTGCGTCATGTGTTGAACTGTTGTCACAATATCTAATTAAATCTGAAATTACGACAATACAAACTTGAATTCCGCTGAAAAACATAAATCAATCAAAGATTATTTTTATAGCCCTTAATCACAAAGGTCTCAAAGGGCTGCATAAACCACGACAACATCCTCAGATTTGGTCCCACATCTGAGCAAAACAAAATTTATTTAAATATAGTGACCTAATAAATGAAAAAATACAACCTAACAACTGTACAAAAGAAAACATGTAAAAACATGAATTATGACGACCTAATAATGACCATGAGACCCTGCATTAATACATATTTTTTTGCTTTTGTTTCAATTATTTTTTTGTAATGCTGTTAACTCTGCGGTAATGTTTACTGGTACAGAGTTTTGTATGCAGTATCTCACAACATCGACAAACAGTACATACGTGGTAAATAAATGACCAACGTTAAAATTGTCACCATCCCAATCCATCAATACATTTTTAAACATGTCAGACAGTGTTGTTTTAGACATGTGATCAACATTTAAAACAATCAGATCCCACTGAACATCAGTCAGTAGAGACAAAGTTCTGGCCTTTTGCATACATTTCTCCATGTTTCCGATTTCTGCATCTCTGGGTGTGTTGGGCGTGTAATGTATCGTCCTTGATCAAATGTGCATCCATTCCTATGTGACCAAGCGGCGTTCAAGTCAATCATGTAGCTTTGCAAGGTAGGCACAGATGCTTTTTATATTCACTGATTCCTTTATAACTCACCTGTATGAAAGTAAATGAAATACTATGAAATCTGCACGGCTTAAAAATGTATATTCTCTATTATTATTAAAGGTATTTTTGTACAACTTACCAGTTGCACGCACCATGTATATTTGTGTCACGTTAAAAGATGTGTAGAATATACATTTGAATGCATGCCAATACTTGTAGCATGTACTGCACTCAAAGTGGTGTTTTCCGAAGTGGTAGGAAGGGCTTGTACTTGGGTAAAGCTCATGTGTCGTACTTGATCAATGTAGGTGTGTCCTGACGCTGATGGAAAGGCATTACATTTGTTTAAAAAAAAAAAAGACATTTTTGTTAAAAAAAAAAAGCCACGGTATGTTTTCCTCAGCACTTTCTCATGCACTCCAAATTATCATTTAAGATTTTTATCATCAGTTGTCACAGTTTGGAAATAACCGACTCTCTCCAATTGTCGCCTGCTTCATATTGACGTCCCTTCCTGTATTATATTATGATTTATTCATATAATACAATATTATAGCGGCCTGTCGGTATTACATGCAATCAGCCTTTAACCTCATTGCATAATCTTCTAATCTTGGAGGTCTATTTGCACCTCAACATTTAATGCCACACTATAGTGATAGTCATATTTTTTTAATGTTCAAGTCTTAATATGTGGGTGTTAATGGTACATCATACACACATTATGCTCAGCACATGCCATTGCTTCTGCACATTTTTTTCTTTTGTATTAAAGTATTTGACCATGTGATCGTCACAACCTGCAGGAAGTGAAAATAGAAGAAAAAATTGTTGACCTGCCCCCTTTTCTAAAACAGACTTTCTACAAAATGTTGTCCGTTTGTGAGGTCAGGGGTCACTGATGCTGAGCCTGCTGACCCTTTGTAGTTCAATCAATCAATCAATCAATCAATGTTTATTTATATGGCCCTAAATCACAAGTGTCTCAAAGGGCTGTACAAGCCACAACGACATCCTCGGTACAGAGCCCACATACGGGCAAGGAAAACTCACCCCAGTGGGACGTCAATGTGAATGACTATGAGAAACCTTGGAGAGGACCGCATATGTGGGTAACCCCCCCCCCCCCCCCCCCCTCTAGGGGAGACCGAAAGCAATGGATGTCGAGTGGGTCTGACATAATATTGTGAAAGTCCAACACATCAGCGAGAGTCCAGTCCATAGTGGGGCCAGCAGGAACCATCCCGAGCGGAGACGGGTCAGCAGCGTAGAGATGTCCCCATCCGATGAACAGGCTAGCGGTCCACCCCGGAGCAGAGTAGAAAAGAAAAGAAAAGAAACGGCAGATCAACTGGTCTAAAAAGGGAGTCTATTTAAAGGCTAGAGTATACAAATGAGTTTTAAGATGAGACTTAAATGCTTCTACTGAGGTAGCATCTCTAACTTTTACCGGGAGGGCATTCCATAATATTGGAGCCCGAATAGAAAACGCTCTATAGCCCGCAGACTTTTTTGGGGCTCTGGGAATCACTAATAAGCCGGAGTTCTTTGAACGCAGATTTCTTGTCGGGACATATGGTACAATACAATCGGCAAGATAGGATGGAGCTTGACCGTGTAGTATTTTATACGTAAGTAGTAAAACCTTAAAGTCGCATCTTAGGTGCACAGGAAGCCAGTGCAAGTGAGCCAGTATAGGCGTAATATGATCAAACTTTCTTGTTTTTGTCAAAAGTCTAGCAGCCGCATTTTGTATCACCATCTGTGATCTTTTAATGCTAGACATAGGGAGGCCCGAAAACAAAACGTTACAGTAATCGAGACGAGATGTAACGAACGCATGAATAATGATCTCAGCATCGCTTGTGGACAAAATGGAACGAATTTTAGCGATATTACGGAGATGAAAGAAGGCCGTTTTAGTAACACTCTTAATGTGTGACTCAAACGAGAGAGTTGGGTCGAAGATAATACCCAGATTCTTTACCGAGTCGCCTTGTTTAATTGTTTGGTTGTCAAATGTTAAGGTGGTATTATTAAATAGATGTCGGTGTTGAGCAGGACCGATAATCAGCATTTCCGTTTTCTTAGCGTTGAGTTGCAAAAAGTTAGCGGACATCCATTGTTTAATTTCATTAAGACACGCCTCCAGCTGACTACAATCCGGCGTGTTGGTCAGCTTTAGGGGCATGTAGAGTTGGGTGTCATCAGCATAACAGTGAAAGCTAACACCGTATTTGCGTATGATGTCACCTAGCGGCAGCATGTAAATACTAAAGAGTGCAGGGCCAAGAACCGAACCCTGGGGAACTCCGCACGTTACCTTAACATAGTCCGAGGTCACATTGTTATGGGAGACACACTGCATCCTGTCAGTAAGATAAGAGTTAAACCAAGACAAGGCTAAGTCTGACATCCCAATACGCGTTTTGATACGCTCTAATAAAATATTATGATCAACAGTATCGAAAGCGGCGCTAAGATCAAGAAGCAGCAACATAGATGAAGCATCAGAATCCATCGTTAGCAATAGATCATTAGTCATTTTTGCGAGGGCTGTCTCCGTAGAGTGATTTGCCCTGAAACCGGATTGAAAAGGTTCACAGAGATTGTTAGACGCTAAGTGTTCATTTAGCTGCTGTCCAACAATTTTTTTCGAGGATTTTCGAGATAAACGGAAGGTGGGACACCGGCCGGTAGTTTACCAAGAGATCAGGATCGAGGTTAGGTCTTTTGAGTAGAGGATGAATAACCTCTTTTTTGAATGCTAGGGGAACAGTGCCAGAGGAAAGTGATAAGTTTATAATATTTAACACTGATGGACCTAATAAAACAAAAAGCTCCTTAATAAGTTTCCCAGGAATTGGGTCAAGTAAACATGTTGTTTGTTTTGTCCCATTTACACATTTTAACAATTCCTCCAATGTTATTTCATCAAAGAGAGAGAAACTATTTTGGAGGGCAGTGTCCGTCGTATATACAGTCGTATTTGTGTTAATATAACCCAGTTGTAGCTGGGATGCATTGTCTTTAATCTATTTTCTAATGACTTCAATTTTCTTATTAAAGAAATTCATAAAGTCATCTGCTGAGTGGGTGGAGCTACTGGGAGGAGTCCCTTGTTGGGTTAGCGATGCTACTGTACTAAACAAAAATGTAGGATCATTTCTGTTGAGGTGGATGAGATTTGAGTAATATTTAGCTTTAGCTGAGGTAAGCATGCGTTTATAAGTTATTAAACTATCACTCCAAGCTTGATGGAAAACCTCAAGTTTAGTCGCATGCCGTTTGCGTTCCAGCTTTCTACATGATCATTTATGGGCTTTAGTTTCTTCTGTAAACCATGGGGTACGCCTTTTAGGGGCCCTTTTTAGCTTTAGCGGTGCTACACTATCAATGGTGTCGCGCAGGGCGTCGTTAAAGTTGTTAGTGAGGTTATCAATAGAGCCCACATAATTTGGGAATGGTGCCATTACCGAAGGCAGTAGGTCAGCAAGAGTCGTCGTTGTGGCAGCATTAATGTTGCTGCTGCTATAGTAGTTATTATTATTATTATTAGTTTGTTGACAATGAGTCAGAACTTCGAATTTTATAAGGTAATGATCGGTTATTACTTTAATGTACGGTAGTATCGTAACTTTAGAGGTGGTGACACCCCTGACAAGCACTAGATCTATCGTATTACCGTTGCGATGCGTGGGTTCATTTATTATTTGTGTAAGACCACAGCTATCAATTATAGTCTGGAGCGCCACGCACGGAGGGTCCGATGGGGTATTCATATGGATATTAAAGTCCCCCATTATGATTATATTGTCGGCGTGCGTCACTAGATCAGCAACAAACTCTGAGAATTCACTGATAAAGTCCGAATAGGGCCCAGGGGGGCGGTAGATAACAGCCAGGTGGAGAGGCAGCGGTGTGACAAACCTCATAGTGAGCACCTCAAATGAGTCATATTTATTATTTACGATAGGTGTAAGATTAAAGTTTTCATTGCATATTAGTGCGACACCCCCTCCCCTTTTAAGAGGATGGGCAACACGTGCATTCGTATAGTTAGGAGGAGATGCCTCATTTAGCGCAAAAAAATCGTCTGGTTTGAGCCAGGTCTCGGCGAGACCAACGACGTCAAGTTTGTTGTCTCTAATGACTTCATTAACTAATAACGTTTTGGAAGATAATGATCTTATGTTTAAAAAGCCCATATTATAGGTAGTGGGCTGTTTTGAGGATTGTTTGTTGAAATTATCCGAAGTAGCAATATTAATAATGTTGCGTTTATTATGCGTAGTGCACTTTAAATAGTTTCGACCATATCTAGGAATTGATACGACGGGAATTTTCAGATTGCTTGTTTGGTGCTGCAATAAATTGAATGCATCATAGTTAGCCACCTCAGTAGATTGTATGTCTGCCTCTGACACAGTCACAAAAGAAAAAACATAATGTGAGTTGTGTTTTATTCTAAGAGAATTGCTATGTGTGCAGGGATTATCCAGCCTGGCGCTGGCTATTTCTAGCTTAACGGACTCCTTATTAGCGCTTCTTTGAGGATTAGCCTTTAGCTTTGTTGTTAGCCCCGCCCGGCATCCCTGCTTCTGCTTCCGAACACACCGCTTACGTCTCTTTCGTTGACGGTCCCCGCTGGTAGTGGACCCCGCTGCTTCAAAGGCCACTGCTGGATGTAGCTCGCGAAGAATTCCCAAGCTACACACATCTTTCAGCCCAAAATGGCCCGATCTCTCCACATCCAGAATCGTATGACGGTCGTAAGTGATCACGGAGTGACCACGCTGTGAGCCAGCCATGAAATTGACTGAATTGACGGGTATTTTTGCCAAATCGGTCTACACTTCCAATATTAGGGCTGTGAATCTTTGGGTGTCCCATGATTCGATTCAATATCGATTCTTGGCGTTACGATTCGATTCAAAATCAATTTTTTTTCAATTCAACACGATTCTCAATTCAAAGACGATTTTTTCCCGATTCAAAACGATTCTTTATTCATTCAATACATATGATTTCAGCAGGATCTACCCCAGACTGCTGACATGCAAGCAGAGTAGTAGATTTTTGTAAAAAGCTTTCATAATTGTAAAGGACAATGTTTTATCAACTGATTGCAATAATGTAAATTTGTTTTAACTATTAAATGAACCAAAAATATGACTTATTTTATCTTTGTGAAAATATTGGACACAGTGTGTTGTCAAGCTTATGAGATGCGATGCAAGTGTAAGCCACTGTGACACTATTGTTCTTTTTTTTTTTAATTTTTATAAATGTCTAATGATAATGTCAATGAGGGATTTTTAATCACTGCTATGTTGAAATTGTAACTAATATTGATACTGTTGTTGATAATATTCATTTTTGTTTCACTACTTTTGGTTTGTTCTGTGTCGTGTTTGTGTCTCCTCTCAATTGCTCTGTTTATTGCAGTTCTGAGTGTTGCTGGGTCGGGTTTGGTTTAGGAATTGGATTGCATTGTTATGGTATTGCTGTGTATTGTTTTGTTGGATTGATTAATTTAAAAAAATAAAAATAAATAATAGTAATTAAATAAATAAAAATAAAAATATAGATTTTTTAAAAATGAGAATTGATTCTGAATCATACAACGTGAGAATCGCGATTCAAATTTGAATTGATTTTTTCCCACACCCCTAGTAGGTATTCACAGCTTTCGTTCAATACTTTGTTGATGCACCTTTGGCAGCAATTACAGCCTATTCATGATAGAGGGAAAGAGGAATGCAGCAATGTACGGAGACATCCCGGATGAAAATCAATGCTTCGCATCCAATCTGATGGAGCTTGGGAGATATGGGCAAGGAGGAACGTGTGAAACTAACCAAAGATAGGTGTGCCAAGCTTGTGGCATAATATTCAAAAAGACTTGGGTGTGACGACCGGGTCGCATGGTGATGCGGGGGTCGTTCTCCCAAGATGCAAACGGACAGGTAGGAAATGATTTATTTTGGAAAATAAATCAGACGGGAACAAACAAAAACATGCTCATAGCACAGAAGGCAAAAAACCAAAGGGGCTAGCGTGGGAGCTAGCAAGCAAAAGAGCCTAGCGTGGAAGCTAGCAGGAATCAAAATTGTTGTCGACTGTTGCATAAAGCAATTTAGGAAGCCAGACCGAGTGAGGCCAGGGCATAGACTAAATAGCTCTCTGATTAGTGCCCGGGCAACAGGTGAACGTCCCGAACACTAACCAGAGGCAGGTGATTGTAATATGCCGTCATGGCAACTGAAACACACAAACTCGAAAGGTGCAGAAAACACATGTGACTTGAAAATGTAAACAGACTATGATCCAGGCAGCGGATCATAACAGTACCCCCCTTTAAAAGAGTTTGCTTAGACTTAGACAAACTTTAATGATCCACAAGGGAAATTGTTCAACACAGTAGCTCAGTTACAATGATGGAAAGTGTAAGGATGGAAAGGACAATGCAGGTATAAATAGACTAAAAAAGCTATAAAAAAAACCAACATATATATGAATATATACATAATATGTGTAGAGAATAATTTATATACAGATATATTATATTATATCTATAACATATATATTACAGTATATACAGTATATATAACAGCAGCAGCATAAAATAGAGAGTAGGTCCAGCAGGAAATAGAAGATAGACATTATAAACAAAGAGAAGTAGCTAACATGTCAGGTGTCAGATAATAGGCAGATGTCATCTATTGCTGTATGGCGAGTGATTGTACAGCTGGATGGAGTACGGAATGAAGGAGTTCTTGAATCGCACAGTGCGGGAAGGAAGTTGAAGGAGCCTGTTGGAGTATGAGCTCCGCTGTCCCTTAATTGTCAGGTGGAGTGGGTGGGCAGGATTGCATCACGCAACAGGTAACGACAGTTTCCTGTTTTTTCCCCACATGATTTATGAAGAATAAATCATTTCCTACCTGCACGCCGTGTCCGGAGTCCATCTGCATCTTGGGAGAACGAATCCCCGCATCACAATGCGACCCGATCATTACATTGAGGCTGTAATTCAGGCCTGGGCAATTATTTTGACTCGGGGGCCAAATTTAGAGAAAAAAATTTGTCTGGGGCCATTATATCTATTTTTAGGAAAACTAATACAAAATCTCACAATAAAGTCTGATTGAATGCTAAAAATGTTATGACAGACCGCCTTAAAAACGGAATGGAATTGTATGTTTTTCTATGAACGATAAAACCCTGAATATTGACAACATATGAACGTCACACCCCCTCTCAGTCAACATATTTTACAATCAAGCAAAATGCAACAAAAATGCAACAAACACAGCGAAATATCAACGTGAAAGGTAAAAAAACAAAAAACATCTACAATCTGATAAATCTGATATACCACTAAGCTTTAGAACTTTCTTGTAAAAATCTCCTTCCGCGTCTGTCCCTGACACCCACATTTCAGGCTGACCACTCTGGAAACACTCTGTGGAAACGATCCCCACCCACACTGCTTGGTGCCTCGTCTCGTAGATTACCATAGTAACAAGTACGATTGTACGGTATACGGGTATTAGTATAGTACCCCGATACTAATGAATCATATTCGATACCATACCGCATTTGGAAAGTACCGGTCCGCCACACCCTAAAATTTTTTGTTAAAATAAAGCCAATAATGCAATTTTTTTCTGGTCCCCTTTATTTAGAAAAGTACCGAAAAGTATCGAAATAATATTGGTATCAGAACAAGACTAGTCACTAAAATATCATGCAAAAACGCAGATTCCAACCATTGAAATACGTTGTATAGTTCAAGACTTATGGTAATTTGAAAACATCACTGCACATCATAATGTCAGCTACAGTTTCCATCTTAAAGATCTTAAAAAAATGTTTGGATTGAAAAGCTTAACGGGCCGCATGTGGCCCCCGGGACTTAAAGGTCTACTGAAACCCACTACTACCGACCACGCAGTCTGATAGTTTATATATCAATGATGAAATCTTAACATTGCAATACATGCCAATACGGCCGGGTTAGATTAGTAAAGTGCAATTTTAAATTTCCCGCGAAATATTCTGCTGAAAACGTCTCGGTATGATGAAGTTTGCGCGTGACGTCACGGATTGTGCGGACATATTAGGACACCATTGTGGCCAGCTATTAAGTCGTCTGTTTTCATCGCAAAATTCCACAGTATTCTGGACATCTGTGTTGGTGAATCTTTTGCAATTTGTTTAATGAACAATGGAGACAGCAAAGAAGAAAGCTGTAGGTGGGATCGGTTTATTAGCGGCTGGCTGCAGCAACACAACCAGGAGAACTTTGAGTTGGATAGCAGACGCGCTACTGTGAGTACGCAGCTTTGGCTTCCAAACATTTGATCGCTTGCCCGTACGTGCGTGCCGCTATGTGCATGTCACGTACGTAACTTTGGGGAAATATATGTGCTGTATGAACTTTATGGAGGTGAACGGTACTTTGGGCTGTGGGATTGAGTGTGTTGTGCGGGTGTTTGAGTTGTATTGGTGGGTTATATGGACGGGAGGGGGGAGGTGTTTGTTATGCAGATTAATTTGTGGCATATTAAATATAAACCTGGTTGTGTTGTGGCTAATAGAGTATATATACACTACCGTTCAAAAGTTTGGGGTCACATTAAAATGTCCTTATTTTTGAAGGAAAAGCACTGTACTTTTCAATGAAGATAACTTTAAACTAGTCTTAACTTTAAAGAAATACACTCTATACATTGCTAATGTGGTAAATGACTATTCTAGCTGCAAATGTCTGGTTTTTGGTGCAATATCTACATAGGTGTATAGAGGCCCATTTCCAGCAACTATCACTCCAGTGTTCTAATGGTACAATGTCTTTGCTCATTGGCTCAGAAGGCTAATTGATGATTAGAAAACCCTTGTGCAATCATGTTCACACATCTGAAAACAGTTTAGCTCGTTACAGAAGCTACAAAACTGACCTTCCTTTGAGCAGATTGAGTTTCTGGAGCATCACATTTGTGGGGTCAATTAAACGCTCAAAATGGCCAGAAAAAGAGAACTTTCATCTGAAACGCGACAGTCTATACTTGTTCTTAGAAATGAAGGCTACTCCACAAAATTGTTTGGGTGACCCCAAACTTTTGAACGGTAGTGTATGTCTTGTGTTTATTTACTGTTTTAGTCATTCCCAGCTGAATATCAGGTCCCACCCACCTCTCACAGCATCTTCCCTATCTGAATCGCTTCCACTGCCCTCTAATCCTTCACTCTCACTTTCCTCATCCACAAATCTTTCATCCTCGCTCAAATTAATGGGGTAATCGTCGCTTTCTCGGTCCGAATCGCTTTCGCTGCTGGTGGTCATGATTGTAAACAATGTGCAGATGTGAGGCGCTCCACAACCTGTGACGTCACGCTACTTCCGGTACAGGCAAGGCTTTTTTTTATCAGCGACCAAAAGTTGCGAACTTTATCGTCGATGTTCTCTACTAAATCCTTTCAGCAAAAATATGACAATGTCGCGAAATGATCAAGTACGACACATAGAATGGACCTGCTATCCCCGTTTAGATAAGAACATTTCATTTCAGTAGGCCTTTAATTTGCCCAGGTCTGCTGTAATTGCTGCCAAAGGTGCATCAACAAAGTATTGAGCAATTATGTGCATTGGATTATTTATTTATTTTATATACATTTGCAAACATTTTTTAATAAACATTTTCACATTGTCATTATGTGGTATTCTTGTTGGATAGACATGCATTCATTCCATTTTGGAGTAAGGCTGCAACGGAGCAAAATGTGGAAAAAGTGATGAATACTTGCACTGTAACTCTTGTTTAATAGTAATGGTTTTTTGAACACTTTGCGTA
>NC_084732.1:27302030-27417030 GCF_033978785.1 Entelurus aequoreus
TATCGTGATACTATACTAATACAGGTATACCGTACAGCCCTACATTGTACCATAAATGGAAAAATAGTACTACTGTTTTTTTACGTGAAAAACTGGCAGCTTAGTTGCCAGAATTTTACTGTAAAATTCACGGTGGTTTTTACAATTTATTACGACAAATAGAAAATCAGTACCACTGTTTTTTATACAGGAAAGCTGTCAGTTTAGTCGCCAGAACATTACCGTAGAATATACAGTGTTTTTTGTTGTTGTTTTTTTTACATCATTGTACCGTGAATGGAAAAAAACATACTACTGTGTTTTACGGGAAAAACTAGAAGCTTTATGCACCAGAATTTTACTGTAAAATGTACGGTGGTTTATACAACATCCATCCATCCATCCATTTTCGACCGCTTGTCCCTTTTTAGGGGTTGCCGGAGTGTGCTGGAGCCTATCACAGCTGCAAGAAAAACAGAAGTGCTGTTTTTTTACTGGAAAAATCTGAAGCTTCCTCGCCAGAATTTTACTGTAAAATATTCAGTGTTTTTTCTTTTATACATATTACCCAAAATGTTAAAAAAGTGCCACTGTTTACTTACAGAAAAAATGGCAGCTTAGTTGCCAGAATTTTACTGTAAAATACACTGTTTTTTACAACATATTACCGTAAAAAGAAAAACAGTATTGCTGTTTTTTTACAGCAAAAACTGGCAGCTTACTCGCAAGAATTTTACTGTAAAATATTAATTGGTTATTTTTTCAACATATTACCCTAAATGGAAAAACAGTACCACTGTTATTTTTACAAGAAAGCTGTCAGTTTAGTCGCCAGTACTTTACTGTAAAATATACAGTGTTTTTTTTTTTACATCATGGTACCGTGAATGGAAGAAAACGTACCACTGTTTTTATACGGGAAAAAAGGAGAAGCTTTAAGCATAATTTTACATACTACAAAGGTGGACGCGCGCAAATTTTCAGGACTTATGCAGATCCCAAATACAGATCAGCAGGTATCAGAAGGTAAGAAAAGTTGCTTTTGCATAATATTGCGAAACAAAACGCCAGATAATATGTCTTACCTAATACACACACCATAATAATATGTTGAAGCACAGTACAATCCATCAAGCGGTGCGGCTTCATAGCTTACCAAAGTCGTACTAAAACATTTTGATAGATTTTTGAGCGCCGTGTGTAATGTTCTACATTTTCAATGGTACATATACAATGTTGGTGTTGTTTACTTGAGTCATATTGCAGTCTACACGTATCTCTTATGTGTGACTGCCTTCATATTGCAGTCTACACGTATCTCTTATGTGTGACTGCCATGTACTGGTCACACTTATCATTTCACCATGTACCAAATAAAATAGCTTCGAGGTCGGTAAGCACAACCAAAATTATTCCGTACATTAGGCGCACCGGGTTATAAGGCGCACTGTCGAGTTTTGAGAAAATAAAAGGATTTTAGCGCCTTATATTCGGAAAAACACGGTATTCTTTATTTAGACAAATACTTATAATAAACTAAATGTTTTTTTACTTTGTTTTTCACTTTTTTTGCGCTCCCTTTCACTCTAACATGTTGTCCATGGAAGTCTTCGGGAACAGCTCCAAAAACTGCCCTTTGTAATAATAATAACTAGAGATGTCCGATAATGGCTTCTTTGCCGATATTCCGATATTGTCCAACTCTTAATTACCGATACCGTTATCAACTGATACGATATATACATCCATATTATGTGATTGGGCCGGCACGCAAAGGCAGTGCCTTTAAGGGTTATTGGCGCTCTGTACTTCTCCCTAAGTCCGTGTACACAGCGGCGTTTTAAAAAGTCATGAAATTTTACTTTTTGAAAAACCGATACCGATAATTTTGAAACCGATACCGTTAATTTCTGATATTACATTTTAAAGCATTTATCGGCCGATAATATCGGCAGTCCGATATTATCGGACATCTCTAATAATAACAATGGATTCGGTTTTTATCGCACTGTTCTAGACACTCCAAATGCTGCACAGAGAACTAAGAACCCTGATTCATTCACTCCACATTCACACTGGGTTTGTTGGTAAGCTACATTTGTAACCACAGCTTCTACGGCCCCTTCGACCACCACCAAAATTTTCATTAGCATCTATACACCAGTGTGAGCGGCACTGGGAGCAAGGTGGGTGAAGTGTCTTGCCCCAGGACAAGGATGGAGGAAGCTGAAATCAAACTGGCACGGCCGCTCTACCATCTGAGCCACGCCGTTCATAGAATTTATATGGATGAAGTTTGCATTGAATCATTGCTCTGCGTTTAATAGCGTATACAATGTACCGTAATTTCTGGACTATAAGCCGCACCGGACTGTAAGCCGCACCAACTAAATTTAGGAGAAAATACAGATTGTTCCATATATAAGCCGCACCTGACTATAAGCCGCAGGGTTTTGATGTGTAATTACCGTAGTATATAGGGGTTCCTGCTACCACGGAGGGGATTGTCGGGACAGAGATGACTGTTTGGGAACGCAAAGCGTCCCATTTATTAACAATAAATCTTTCAATCATTCAATCAAACTTTCACATCTTTGACATGGCGAACAGCATTCGTGCAGAGTACAAATAATACAACGGTGCAAAGTAATACAAAGTGCTCGCCTGTACCTTATCAAAATAACCAGCCTACCGGTATATGAAAAGTCAGTCTTTAATCATTGTGTCATCGTCTTCCTCCTGCGTACTAAAACCACCGAAATCCTCTTCGTCGGTGTCAGAGAAGAGCAGGCCGTAAATAAGCCGCACCCTTGTATAAGCCGCAGGGACCAGAACGAGGGGAAAAAGTAGCGGCTTATAGTCCGGAATTTACAGTAGATTAAAAAAACAACAGTACAATCATGAATCACTAAGGCCTTGGAAGACTTACAGTCATTACAGAATTCATTTATTACTGCACTTAGACATACTGTGCAGCGTGCACGCATGAACATTAGAGTGCTGTATACAGTATAGCCCTACAAGGTAAATTAGTGCATACCTTGAGGGACAATAATGGGCTTCTTAGTTGCAGCTGAGTGGTAAATTAGCAAATTGTTTGATCCACTAATTATGATATAAAACAACCTCCCCTCTGCCTTTCATAACCTGCTCGCATTGTGTGAGTGAGATTGTGCAGCGTTTGACGTACGTTTCTATGCTGGGTCTTTTGTGTGATCCCACCGATGGCTGACATTGAGAGACGTGGTGGGGGCGCCGGCGACGGCTCCTGAGTGGGGAGCGAGGCGGGTCGCAGAGGGGAAAAAAAGTCTGCCCACACAACTGACGAGTGGGTGAACGAGCGGCCGTAAGATTTCATAACAAAGACCTGTGCAAAAACATCAGTGCAGCTGGTGGTGATCTTGTAGGGTCATGAGAAAATACAAGGAACAAGAAAGTTGTGTAACAGTAGTGGCCGGTGAAGTGGTGCAGAATAGTATCCTTATTTGACAAAGTGGAATCCACTAGATATGTCCGATAATGGCTTTTTTGCCGATATCCGATATTCTGATATTGTCCAACAAGAGTGCCGATATCAACCGATACCAATATATACAGTCGTGGAATTAACACATTATTATGCCTAATTTTGTTGTGATGCCCCGCTGGATGCATTAAACAATGTAACAAGGTTTTCCAAAATAAATCAACTCAAGTTATGGAAAAAATACCAACATGGCACTGCCATATTTAATATTGAAGTCACAAAGTGCATAATTTTTTTTTAACATGCCTCAAAACAGCAGCTTGGAATTTGGGACATGTTCTCCCTGAGAGAGCATGAGGAGGTTGAGGTGGGCGGGATTGAGGCAAGGGGGCGGGGTTGAGGTGGGGGGGGGGGGCATAGGGGGTAGCGGGGGTGTATTTTGTAGCGTCCCGGAAGAGTTAGTGCTGCAAGGGGTTCTGGGTATTTGTTCTGTTGTGTTTATGTTGTGTTACGGTGCGGATGTTCTCCCGAAATGTGTTTGTCATTCTTGTGTGGTGTGGGTTCACAGTGTGGCGCATATTTGTAACAGTGTTAAAGTTGTTTATACGGCAACCCTCAGTGTGACCTGTATGTCTGTTGAGCAAGTATGCATTGCATTCACTTGTGTGTGAAAAGCCGTAGATATTATGTGATTGGGCCGGCACACAAAGGCAGTGCCTTTAAGGTTTATTGGCGCTCTGTACGTGTACCACTCCGTACAGCGGCGTTTTAAAAAGTCATAAATTTTACTTTTCGAAACCGATACCGATAATTTCCGATATTACATTTTAAAGCATTTATCGGCCGATAATATCGGCAGTCCGATATTATCGGACATCTCTAGAATCCACATTAGCTTACGGTATAGGTTGTCTTCAGTAACGTGACTTTTGAACGGAAATAAATGAATTGGTGGGCCACCAAATTAAACAGATTATGCGAGGGGACTAGATCTTACCACTAAAAGCAGATACGAGCAAAAACATCCAACTGTGAAATGGAATCTATCCCTAAACTTTATCAAAAAAAGATTTGTCAAACGATCTCAAGGATTATCCGTCGGTCGCTTATCAGTTTTGCTGGTAAGGGGTAAACATGTATGTTTTAATGATATTGACATTGTTATTTTGCACAACATTTTTTATTATTGAACAATGTATTTTTATAATTATTTAAGAAGTTTTCTTCCAAGTGTTACATTTAGTTTTAGCAAAAACATGCATACAATTAAATTCAAGTTTTATTATAAATGTATGAAAATAATTTCACATGAATAAATAAATACTAATCTTTTCAGAGCCCTGGTTTATGATATACTGTACTGTATATTCATGGTTCGGGATAGGTATAGATTTTGGCCGTGACCGAACACAGCCGGTTCTACATCTCGGTATGATGACGTTTGCGCGTGATGTCACGGATTGTAGCGAACATTTTGGGACAGCATTGTGGCCAGCTATTAAGTTGTCTGTTTTCATCGCAAAATTCCACAGTATTCTGGACATCTGTGTTGGTAAATCTTTTGCAATTTGTTTAATGAACAATGGAGATAGCAAAGAAGCAAGCTCTAGGTGGGAAGCGGCGTATTAGCGGCCGGCTGCTGCAACACAAACACGTAGCCGGTGTTTCATTGTTTACATTCCCGAACGATGACAGTCAAGCTTTACCATTGGCCTGGGACAAAGGAGACTCTTACCAGGAGGACTTTGAGTTGGATATGCATGCTTGTGGAGATGGGACAACAGAGACTCTTACCAGGAGGACTTTGAGTTGGATACGCGCTACCGTGAGTACGCAGCTGCGGCTTCCAAACATTTGATCGCTTGCCCGTACGTGCGTGCCGCTATGTGCGTGTCACGTACGTAACTTTGGGGAAATATATGTGCTGTATGAACTTTATGGAGGTGAACGGTACTTTGGGCTGCGGGATTGAGTGTGTTGTGCGGGTGTTTGATTTGTATTGGTGGGTTATATGGACGGGAGGGGGGAGGTGTTTGTTATGCGGATTAATTTGTGGCATATTAAATATAAGCCTGGTTGTGTTGTGGCTAATAGAGTATATATATGTCTTGTGTTTATTTACTGTTTTAGTCATTCCCAGCTGAATATCAGGTCCCACCCGCCTCTCACAGCATCTTCCCTATCTGAATCGCTTCCACTGCACTCTAATCCTTCACACTCACTTTCCTCATCCACGAATCTTTCATCCTTGCTCAAATTAATGGGGTAATCGTCGCTTTCTCGGTCCGAATCGCTCTCGCTGCTGGTGTCCATGATTGTAAACAATGTGCAGATGTGAGGAGCTCCACAACCTGTGACGTCACGCTACTTCCGGTACAGGCAAGGCTTTTTTATCAGCGACCAAAAGTTGCGAACTTTATCGTCGATGCTCTCTACTAAATCCTTTCAGCAAAAATATGGCAATATCGCAAAATGATCAAGTATGACACATAGAATGGACCTGCTATCCCCGTTTAAATAAGAACATTTCATTTCAGTAGGCCGGTACCTGGGTTGCACGTGACATCATGCCCACTTCATTACTTAGTGATCAGTCCAGCAGCACTGGAAGCGGACTCAGCCAAACTACCTCTAGGTCAGGGGTCACCAACGCGCTGCCCGCGGGCACCAGGTAGCCCGTAAGGACCAGATGAGTCGCCCGCTGGCCTGTTCTAAAAATAGCTCAAATACCAGTGAGCTGGCATTTACAGAGAAAAGGAGTGCTGCACTTTCCCTCTGTGCAGATGGTGCTGAAAGACAATGATTCTGCATCTGAGGCTTTTGACAAAGTTGCAGAAAAGTACTCTCAGGTCATAAACAGAGTTGGGCAAGAGTTTGAGAACATGTTTTGTGACCTGGATCAGCTTGAGCCATGTGTGTCGTTCATTTGTAATCCTTTCATGAACGTGGACATATCATGCATTGCTGAGCAGTTAAGTGCAACATTCAGCCTGGATACTGAACAGGTGGAGATTGAAATTGTAACACTGCAAAATGACCTCCACCTCAAAGCCCACCAGGCTGCACCAAACTTTTGGTGCCTTGTTGACACAGAGAAGTACAGTGGTGTATGCGCAGCAGCTATGAAGGTTGCAAGCCTGTTTGGTTCAACTTATCTTTGTGAATCAGCCTTTTCTGACATGAACTTCATCAAGAACAAACACAGAACACGTCTCACTGATGCACATCTGCAAGACTCACTCAGAGTTGCAGTGTCAAGTTACACACCAGAGTATAACACACTAGTTAACAGCATGCAATGCCAGGCTTCCCACTAACTGACAAAGAAACAGATAACAGATTTGGTGTCCAGTTCAAAGTGTGACATGATTTATTTAAAAATTTGAGAGTGGACTTTTGTATTTTACATGAGTTATTATTTGTACAAACATGTTGCAAAGTAATTCATGATTTGTTAAAAAATGTTAGTGGCTAGCTAGTTAAAATGGAAAATTGTGATTTCACAAGACTGTCTTAGAAGTGATCATTTGAAAATGTTCAATTTGAAAAATGTGCACTTGGAGAATATATAAAAATAACGTGTTGCATATTGATATTTATCTGTTTCTATACATATTTATTGTGAGAAATCATTAAGATGATCAGTGTTTCCACAAAGATACATATTATTAATTATTAATAATAACAGAGATAAAGGTAAATTGAGCAAATTGGCTATTTCTGGCAATTTATTTAAGTGTGTATCAAACTGGTAGCCCTTCACATTAATCAGTACCCAAGAAGTGTTGGTTTCAAAAAGGTTGGTGACCCCTGCCCTAGGTAATGTTGTAATTTTTACTGCCAACAAAGAAATTGACTAAAAAAACGCTGGTGCGCCAGACACCATTCTACACGGCAAAACAGATGAAAGTTCCGAAAAGCATGGAGGTCTACAACTTCTATGTGTGTGGCTAGGTCATGGAAAATGGTATTTAGACTCTCCCGGATAAATCATGCATCGCTTTTGAATCTCAGCAAAACTAAAATAATGTTATTTGGTATCAGTAGAAGAGAAAGTCAAACACAAATACGAATAGACAGAGTAAATATTGAAAGGGTTAAAGAAAACACATTTTTAGGTGTAAATTGGAAATCTCATGTAAAAATATACAACATAAAGTAGCAAGAAACACATGAATAATGAATAAAGTTAAACATGTTCTAGACCAAAAATCACTTCATATTCTTTACTGCTCACTAGTGTTACCATATGTGAGTTATTGTGCAGAAATATGGGGAAACAACTACAAATGTGCGCTTCATTTACTAACTGTGTTACAAAAAAAGATCAATTGGAATAATACATAATGTTGGATATAGAGAACATACAAGCCCTTTATTTATTAAATCACAATTGTTGAAATTCAATGATTTGGTGCATTCGGAAACAGCTAAAATGATGTATAAAGCAAATTATAACCTGCTACCCAAGAATGTACAACAATTCTTCTCAACAAAAGAGGAGAAATATAACCCTAGAGGAAAATCTAATTTAAAACATTTGTATGCTCGTACAACACTAAAAACCTTTGTATGTGGAATTACATTAAGGAATGGATTAACCAAAGAAATCAAACAAAGCACCATTATGATTCAGTTTAAGAGACTGTTCAAACTACAATTGTTCACAAAGTACACAGAACAAGAATTATGATGAACATCTTCAACCCTTTTTTTTCTTCTTTTTTTTATGGAGACAAAGATTATTTATTTTATTTAATATTTGTTTGCTTGCTGTGGTATATAATTTATTTTTTCACTGTTCTGTTACAGAGAACAAATAGATTGGATACAATTGCTATGGTATGAAAAGGGGTAGGATTAAATAAGATATGCTTCTTCCTGCTCCTTTTCGGACGTGCTGTAATGAAACAACTGGATATGTTTGATGTAGGGCTGGGCGATATGGCCTTTTATTAATATCTCGATATTTTTAGGCCATGTCACGATACACGATATATATCTCGATATTTTGCCTTAGCCTTGAATGAACACAATTTTTTTTAATATGTCCTGTCCAGCCACTCAGGCAAATCATATTGTTGATGTAGATGCCCGTATCAGCTGTACACAATTGCTTTATTAAAGAGAAGTGTGAGATATTTCTCTTGTTGCCTTATTTGTATTTGACTTTAACCACTATTTTTCAGTTGAGTGTTGAATATCTTACAATGTGTTTTGTGGCAATTCCAACTTTGACCACAGCGTCAGTTGCTATGCAGAGTGGCACTTTCCATCATTTTCAGTAGACTGCATTGCAAAATGAGTAACTGCTGACTGCAGTGTTCCAATAACATCAATACTAGCTAAAATGTTTTGTCATCTCATCGAATTGAAGGCAGGTTGTGTTGTCAGTGAGCAATACAGATTGTGTAATAGATGTGAGAGGCATCACTCCTGTTTGTTTTTGTTGGCCCAACTGTTGCATTGAACTACATGGTGTTGTTGGAGAAGAACAAAACTTGTTTATTAGACTTTATCCTCATTAGCCAAAATGGCTTTGAGTTTTAAATTGATATCAAAAAGTAAACACCACGTTTTTTTACGTTACTTGTTTTTTTCATTTCACAATGTTATTACAGTACTTTAAAAAACATTTGTGTGACATAGCATTTTGTTAATATTTACGTGTTCACTTTATGTTTTAACATTGTTCTAACCACACTTCTGTTAAAACGTACTACGCACATATACTTTTGTTGTTTGAGTACTTTACATTAGTCTTGGGGGATGCTACGAATTTGGGTATCAATCCGATAACAAGTAGTTACAGGCGCAGTACTGGCCATACTAATGTTCATATTTTTAATCCGAAAAAAAAACACAAAAGGACCTTGTAACAATATTATTGATTATCTAAATGATTTCCTTATTCCCTTTTATTACATGTATACAAAAAAGTCAGTAATGCAAAATAACAAAAAAGCAAAAACTACTATTGGCTCTTTTTACTTGAGTTTGTAAACAATAACAAAATATGATTTTGTGATAATAAATATGTATCTAACCACTGTAGTATCGACCATATACTGATACTATACTTAGTATCGTTGATTTGTTATTGTTGATACTGTATCGATCAGCACACCCCTTGTTTACATTCAAGAGCTCTAGCTTAGCGGTTATGCTTTTTTGTGGTATTCTCCTACAGTGTGTAGTGTAGCATGTTTAGCTATTCCTTGTCTTGAAGGCCTATGTAAGAAACAGGATTTTTTGTCGCCATGGGCAGGAGGATTGGTGATTTAGAAGCTGCAGTGTGGTGGGGCGTTAGCCGCCAACCAGGACGCTCTGTTGCATTGAGGAGGCTTTTGTTCACGAGTGATGTGCGGTTTGATACTGAAATATAGATACCGCCAATGCCAGATATTTATGCTGTAATATCGATTCTCAAATAAAAAGATTGATATTTTTGATGCTCAAGTTATGAGATAATGTCTATCATTAACAGGAACAAAGCTGTAAAAAGTAAATAAACTCAACGTCAATGTTTAATTATTTTGTTGAGTGTTATTTACATGTTGAGGATTTTCACTTTAACAAGTTCATGTAACTGAATTATGAATTAATTTATATGCTAATGGTAGTTGCTGATAATATATTTATTTTATTGCTTTTATTATTCTACTCATTTACTTATTTTTATGGTTTGAAACACCATTTTCATGTAATCTTGTCCTGTTTTTTTTCTGTTTTATTAGCTTGACCATACTGTTATTCATGACGCTACCCAAAACATACTGCAGAGTTTGAAATAAATAACTGTGTCTTGTATTCTTTATTCTTTGGGACTCATTATTATTTGAAATACACAACTTTTTAAATTTTAGCAGACATAATAAGTATCGGTATTGGATTGGTATCGCCCATACCAGCCTAAATTTTACTCGGTATTGCATTTAAAAGACAATCAGCTGTATCTCACATCAATATTGTTCAGTTATCGCTGTCAAATTAGGTTGATTGGTAACACTAAATTGGTCCTAGTTTGTAAGTGTGAGAGTGAATGTTGTCTGTCTATCTGTGTTGGCCCTGTGATGAGGTGGCGACTTGTCCAGGGTGTACCCCGCCTTCCGCCAGAATGCAGCTGAGATAGGCTCCAGCACCCCCCGCGACCCCTATAGGGACAAGCGGTAGAAAATGGATGTATGGATGGACGTACTGAAAGTCGGTCTTATTTATATTAAGATTAAAGATTAAAGTACCAATGATTGTCACACACACACACTAGATGTGGTGAAATTTGTCCTCTGCATTTGACCCATCCCCTTGGGGAGCAGTGGGCAGCAGCGGCGCCGCGCCCGGGAATCATTTTGGTGATTTAACCCCCAACTCCAACCCTTGATGCTCCTTTATATATCTGTATTGCACAACCATATGTGTCATATCTGCATCCTTTTTGCTGTCATCTGAACACTTGTCCATGTCTTTGGTCTGTCTGGTGTTCACATTTGTTCACTAGCAAGCAGACCGAAACACACTTGTTTGACTCCCACGACCGATTGGATGATCGCTTTCACACTTACAATAACAAACCGTAGTTGCAGAACAAATTTAGCAGAGTTCGTTTTAACCAAACCAAACGTGGCAAGTGTGAATGCGCCTCTAGTCTCACGTATCTTGTCTATTCCTGAGAAAAGATCAAGAGATCGGTCATTAGCTGACAGTCTGACAGAAGGATATACCTTGGTACATGTCAAAGCTGTTCACATTCCTATACAGATCTAAGGCTAGAAGAATTACACACTCTTTTAACAAGCGGTCTCTTATGCAACAGGGTCGTCCTTTGTCCCTCTCTCTTCAAGGTCTTTGCTGCTGACCTTGCTTGTGTCGTCTCCAAACACATTTGTAGGACCAACATGACAGGTTGGTTTTATGATGAAAGTGTTACAACGAGTCATTAATTTAACATGAACTCGTTTACTGAAAGATGACGTCTTTTTTGGAAATCAGAGCAAAACTCGATAGGTTGTTTGCTATAAATAAAGCCCAAGGTGCAAAGATCCATCTCTGAAAACCAGCACCGTGTTGTGGCTTGTGCAGCCCTTTGAGACACTCGTGATTTCGGCTTCTATCAATAAACTTTGATTGATTGATTGTTTCTGATTGGTTTAATTGCATAGTGTCTTCTGTGGTTGGTTAAATGTAGGCACGGTGAATTGATGGCTTGGTCTGGGATTGGTTATTTCGATCTGTCTGTACAGTGATTTGAATATGTATAAACAGTTGTCTGTCTGTCCTTACACCTTATAAGTTTTGGTATGGAAAAAAAAATTGACATTGTAGAAAAAATTGTATTGGCATCGAAACCAGTTTTGGCAACAAATAAATACAAACATTGAAATAATACAATATTTTAGGTGGATATTTTTTATGCCAATATTCATATTTTTGTACACTTTTATTGTTTTTGTGTGTTTCAAAGGCTTTTATGATCGCTGCTCTTTTTTACGATTTTGTTTCTTTTTTCGACGGTTTCAAACTTAAGTCAGTGTTTTAGCGTGTGGGGCGGGTGCCTGTGGGCGGGGCTTACAACATATTTTCCCGGGAGCAGTTTTACTGGACTTGTGCATGCAAGTTAAACACCGTAGAAGAAGAAGGAGGACCGAGGGCATCTAAATGAAGTTAAAAAAGTTTAAAAACATGAAATTATGAAGCAAAAATAGTTTTTTACATTTATCTTGAGTAGACCTGTATGTATTGCTGTCGGCAGATTCATCTCCTGCTCAGAGAGAAATCTTGTATTTGTAAACATAATACAATGACCTACTTTTAATACTCTTGACTACCTCGTAAAGTTTCACAATTGGTTTTATATATGCAGTATATTTCAGCACTAAGAGGTTATTAGGATATATTTATGTTATTTATTAAATGTTTAATTTGCTATTCATACATTGTCTTTACAAAGCAAATGAAATAACTTTAAAGCAATTACTCATATTTATTAGTTATGATACAGTTTATGGAGGATTTATCATATGTTTTTTTTAAATAAAATTTAACAGTCAACCATTGGCTTCGCTCACTTGATGATGGACTATAGTTGGACGTCCTCTCAGAAACAAGCCTGTGAAGGAAGTCCAGATGTCCCATAAAGGCAGAGATCTTCTTTGTCTATTTTTTTAAAAATTAATTTTAAATAAACCCTCAGATCTACATGACAGCAGTTGTTTAAAAAATATGTTGTAACTTGTATTTTTAAATATGTGGAATAACATTTACAATATCTGAATGTATTCCCCTATTTTGTATTATTTGCAAGTAAGGCAGGAAATTAATCACAACAGCGGTAGTTTATACAAGTCAAAATAATACTCGACAATACAGTAAAACACACAATAAAACATGAGTCCACCTATTTATGTGTAAACATACAAAACCCAAATCCAGTGAAGTTGGTACGTTGTGTAATTCGTAAATAAAAACAGAATACAATGATTTGCAAATCCTTTTCAACTTATATTCAATTGAACAGACTGCAAAGACAAGATATTTAATGTTCAAACTGAGAAACAACATTTTTTTTTGCAAATAATCATTAACTTGGAATTCAATGGCGGCAACACATTGCAAAAAAGTTGGCACAGGGGCATTTTTACCACTGTGTTACATAGCCTTTCCTTTTAACAACACTCAGTAAATGTTTGGGAACTGAGGAGACACATTTTTGAAGCTTTTCAGGTGGGATTCTTTCCCATTCTTGCTTGATGTACAGCTTAAGTTGTTCAACAGTCCGGGGTCTCCGTTGTGGTATTTTAGGCTTCATAATGCAGCACACATTTTCAATGGGAGACAGGTCTGGACTACAGGCAGGCCAGTTTAGTACCCGCACTCTTTTACTATGAAGCCACGCTGTTGTAACATGTGGCTCGGCATTGTCTTGCTGATATAAGCAGGGGCGTCCATGATAACATTGCTTGGATGGCAACATATGTTGCTCCAAAACCTGTATGTACCTTTCAGCATTAATGGTGCCTTCACAGATGTGTAAGTTACCCATGTCTTGGGCACTAATACACCCCCATACTATCACAGATGCTGGTTTTTGAACTTTGCGCCTATAACAGTCTGGATGGTTATTTTCCTATTTGTTCCGGAGGACACAACGTCCACAGTTTCCAAAAATAATTTGAAATGTGTAGGGCTGCAACAACTAATCGATTAAATCGATTATAAAAATAGTTGCCGATTAATTTAGTCTTAGATTCGTTGGATCTATGCTATGCGCATGCGCTGCGGCTACGTCTCATGAGGTGGCAGTAAGCCAGCCAATGATGTTTCATGTGCAGCTCACGTGACCACGCCGTCTCCTTTGCCTGGAAACATTCGAAAAATGGCGGAGGAAAACAGTACTGATAGTTCAGCGGAGAAACATCTTCAGGTTAATGCTTCAATAGAGAAAAGTGTACGACCTAAGTCGTTAAAAGTGTGGGAACACTTTACTTTAAGGACTTCAAAGAAGACAGTTTCCTGCAAAATGTGCAGCATGGACCTCGCATGGCACGGAAGTACAACATTACTTCGGGAGCACCTGAAGAGGAAACATGTTGGAGCCATGGATGAAGGGAAGAACTCACGGTACGTAACTTTATAAGTCCATTGTCCGGGTACATTGATCTGTTGTGTCCGTCTTTGTGTGTTTTTAATCTTTTGTTAACAAGGAGATTTTTTTTAAGGAAGCACAGCAGCAACTGTTGTGTATTAACTTTCAGAGTGTTAGGAACTTTTTGGAGAGTGCGACAACTTCATTTTCTGTGTTGGCAGGCATTCATGAGTTCAGCACGCCAGCTCTTTTTTGTGATTAACGTTATGCCTTTGTTGCAACGCGGGGCTGATAATGTGTCTCCGGCAGATTTGACTCCGTTTTGAGAGAGAAAACGCACGGTTAACAATTTTGAAATAGACGTAACGGACAGAAATATCTCAGGTTCGTTTCATAATGGATCAATGTAGGGCCCAATAAAGCTATATAAATCTATTTAGATTTGAGTAACGCTTTAGTATAACTAAACGTTATGAAGGTGCTGGAATATTCCATGCTATTATTCAGAGGCAGCCTAAAATGAATCCTTTATTATTCACAACAGAAACGTGTACAATATCTGATCCAGTTCTGATCTGATGAGTTACATTTCTGTGTTATTATTGGTGTATGCTGCATCCCCGATGTCCATTTATTTAATTAAACTTTTTTTTTTAATGTGGTGGCGTATTTGCCTTTTACGTCAGAAATTATTAATTAAATCAACTAGGTATGTATTAAGTTACATGTAAATGGTGCTACTCCGTACGTTCATTATATGGTTTCTCTCATTTCAGAAAGAAACAACCCAGCATTAGCGACGTCGTACAAAGGAAGGTCTGCACACCACTATCAATGGTGGAGGATGAAGGTTTTAGGCAAATGATTCACGTCCTCAACCCTGGCTACACTCTTCCCTCGAGGACCCATTTTACCAAACTGATGGAGAGGAAGTACAAGCAGACATTCCAAGCAGTGTAGACTGACATTAAAGCCACCCAGAGCAAACTTGCTCTCACTACTGATGTGTGGATAAGTGTAGCCACAGAAGCCTACCTTGGCAATACATGCCATTACATTGGAGACTAATGGAACATGAAGTCAATCTGCCTTACGACCATGCCACTAGAGGAAAGACATTCAGCATTCAACATTGCAGAATGGTTGGAATAGGTAGTCGCCAGGTTTGAAATTCCCCCAAGCAAAGTTATTGCTATTGTGCATGACAATGGTGCACTTTATAAAAAAACAAAACATTTTTGTAACATTTGCCTTGTTTTATTTGGCAAGTTAAAAGAACATGGTGCCAGTATGTTTTTAAAAAAAAAAAAAAAATACTGGAAAGGATAGAAATGTAGCTTGTCTCTTTTATCCGACTGCGTTTCTGGGTGTTGTTGGTAAATGGCTTTCGCTTTTAACTTGCACTTACAGATGTAGCGACAAACTGTAGTTGCTGACAGTGGTTTTCTGAAGTGTTCCTGAGCCCATGTGGTGATATCCTTTACACACTGATGTCGCTTTTTGATGCAGTACCGCCTGAGGGATCGAAGGTCTGTAATATCATCGCTTATGTGCAGTGATTTCTCCAGATTCTCTGAACCTTTTGATGAGATTACAGACCGTAGATGGTGAAATCCCTACATTCTTTGCAATGGCTGGTTGAGAAATGTTGTTCTTAAACTGTTCGACAATTTTCTCACGCATTTGTTCACAAAGTGGTGACCCTCGCCCCATCCTTATTTGTGAATGACTGAGCGTTTCTTGGAAGCTGCTTTTCCCAATTAGCCTGTTCACCTGTGGGATGTTTCAAATAAGTGTTTGATGAGCATTCCTCAACTTTCTCAGTCTTTTTTGCCACTTGTGCCAGCTTTTTTGAAACATGTTCCAGTCTTCAAACTCCAAATTAGCTAATATTTGCAAAAAATTACAACGTTTTCCAGTTCGAATGTTAAGTATCTTGTCTTTGCAGTTTATTCAACTGAATGTAGGTTGAAAAGGATTTGCAAATCATTGTATTCTGTTTTGTTTACGATTTACACAACATGCCAACTTCACTGGTTTTGGGTTTTGTAGAAAGAAAAAGACAGATCAGATGTAAGGTTTGACTTCCAAACACTGAAAAAAGTTCCGTGCATAAAGTTGTCTCCAGAGCCTGGATATGAGGCTCCCTCCCGGGGGAACAATTAAGAGAAAGAACCTCCGAAGGTCGTGCAACATTATGATAATCGTAGTCTCGCATTTGAATACAAATTGGTTACTTGTGTCACACCAAGCTGAATGTTTTAAATGAATAAATAAAGCTACACATACATTTTCTCCCCGTGTGGAAATGTAACTATGTATTGTTCCATATGGAGTTTTGCCAAATATCACAGCTACATCGAGACAAACATGACTAATTAAAAATACATAATTAATTTGTGTACCACTTATACTACATCCTCAAAGTTTGGCAAAGTCAGGGGTCGGCAACCCAAAATGTTGAAAGAGCCATATTGGACCAAAAATACAAAACACAAATCTGTCTGGATCGTATATACAGTGTAAGTGTTCTAATGAAGGCAACACATGATGTAAGTGTCTATATTAGCCATAATAACCTACTATCAAAATGACTATGTGTCGCAGGCTGAAGCAAATTTTTGTTGACAGAAATGTTGAAATGTAATATTTATTCTACACATTTTTATGTTAGAAACAATTAGTAAATCAGAAGCTACTCAGAAGGTGAGATAACGCCTGGAAATTACTGGTTTTTAATGGCCAAAGGTATAGATGTTTGTGTCCAAGTTAAAGGAAACAGCAGGCTGTCTTCTTTTAATAGATTTATTACAACCTTTGGCCAGCTAGGTAATGTTTGCTGTGATCTGGAACAACATGGCACACAAACAACTATCTGAAATGTGTCATATACAAAGAGGATACAAGTAAAGGATATTAAATGAGCTCATATATACCTACAAATGAGGCATAAGGATGCAATATATACATACAGCTAGCCTAAATAGCATGTTAGCATTGATTAGCTTGCAGTCATGCACTGACCAAATATGCCTGATTAGCACTCCAACAAGTCAATAACATCAACAAAGCGCACCTTTGTGCATTCACGCACAGTATAACACGTTTGGTGGACAAAATAAAACAAAGAAGGAGTGGAAGATTTTACATATAAACTGTTGAGTCACAGTCCACACTATGGTGAGTTCAAGAACCGCCAAAATTAGTAGGACAAAACAATGTTCACCAAATACTCATGTTAAACATATTAAACAGTGGGCTTTCTAGCAATTGGGAACGTTTGTGTCATGTTTGTCCTCAAACAAAAAACAAAACAATTATTTTCCCCCATGTTTTTCTATTTTCAATCGTTTTTTATAAATGCATGCGGCTCAAGAGCCGCGGGTTGCTGACCCCCGGGCTAGGTTAACACGAAGATCTCATATAACTCTTGAACTTGATTTCGACGCCATCGGTCCTCCGTCTTTTTCTTAGTGCTTTTTCAGCGGTTGCAAACTGAGTTAGTGCATTACTACCACCCTCCGGATGTGAATTATCTTCTTCTTTTTTTTTAATACTCTATATAAAACCAAGTGTCACCCTGTGCTATACATCAAGCTACCACTCCGTTGTCCCCTATTGTGGTGCCATATCTGTCACCACCGCCTGCTGTAACTCCTGCACTTTTCCCCATGACAAATCTTTTCTGTCTAAGAACTTTGCCGCCGCTTTAACAATTATTTTAATTATTTTCATCCTTTTTTTTGCCTGTTCTGCACAGTTGATGACGTATGCTAGGACGATGACAATTTTATCTGTACTTATTTCTGTATTTGCTGACTCTTTTGCTGTATTCGCTTTGATGCTCTGACTCATTTGCATTGTTTCCTTTTCCTGATTTCGTACTTTGACTGTGTCTGCATACGTGATAGTTCGCTCTACTTTAACTTTCTGAACTTGTGCTTCTTGTTTTCTGACCACACAATCCCCATAAGCTGCTGAATGACTTCCCCCATAGTTACAACATTTAACAGTGACTTTGCATCCACATTTTCATAATCGTGTTCTCCTCTGCACCTTCCACAACGTTGTTTAAGTCGACACACTCGCTATGCGTCCATATATTTGACAATTAAGACACCTTGTCGGCAGTGGAACATACGGTCTGACATAATAGCTCACGTATCCTATCATTATGTGCCTTGGCAATACTTCCATCTTCGAAACGCAGCATTAATGACTCGCTTTCTGTTCTTTTTCCCTTTCTAAACGCAAACAGTCTCTTAAGCCCTGTCTACATTAACTCCTTAAACAAATAATAATTTAACCTAAGCCCAGTTTCAGCCACACTAAACCATCGTTTAAGGTCACCCTCCTTGGATATTTTTTTACACGGGTAAGTGCGCTGTGTATTTCTTGAATCTACGGCTCTTAGCTTTGTATGGACTCATCGATCGTTTACAAACTGAGTTCGGAGAGGAAGTGACGCCAGAAAGACCGCGCCACAGCCAGCTTCATAACAACCTGTTTCCACTCGGAGGTAAACACTAGAAATATGGAGGCGAGTCATCCAGACATGCCCATGTTTCCTATTCTTTTACATGTACAGACGCTTGTGGAAATCACACATGAATACCTTAAGAGAAAGCGATTGCAGCTATTTCGGATACAACACTTCTCAGACGGCAAGAGAACTTTCAAATAGCCAGGTCAGCTGTGATTCTACTTACCGAAAAACTTTGTCCATTTGTCAAAGGAGAGACAACGAGCGTGTGCTTTGTGTTACCTGGCCGACGAGGGAAGACTACGGAAAACATTGAATGCATTTGAACTGGCAAAGTAGACTGTATCAGTTATTGTCCGCCATGTATGTCGCGGACTCAACGTCTAGGTCCAGAGTATATAAAGTCACCAAAAACGAATGGACAATGAAGGTGAAGGCAAAAGAGTGAAGAGTGTGCTGACCAGATATCTAGATCCCTAGATTGACTGATGTAAAATGTTCTTTATCACTTTGTTTACTTTCACGTGTCCAATAAAGATTTTAATAATTTATGATGGCTCAGGTGTGATTCACTACAATAGGCCCCCACAGCACACTGGATTCCAGTTAATTAAAATACCACAACACTGGATATTGTTCAGATAAGTTAAATTTAATTTAAGAACTTGCACACAAACTAGGGCTGGGCGATATATCGAATATACTCGATATATCGCGGGTTTGTCTCTGTGCGATATAGAAAATGACTATATCGTGATATTCGAGTATACGTTCTCACGCAGTTGCTTTTAGCTGCGGGCATTACACTACAGGCTCTTAGTCTTTCTTATCTCTTCTTCTCACATACTGTCGGGCGTGCAACGTCATACGCTCTCGCGTAGCAGACAGGTAGTGCAATGGGTAATGTTAGCTGTGGTGCTCGCGGTTCGGTGCGAGTTGTAATACGAGAGAAAGAAGGTGCGAATCTGGTAAAAAACGAAGGAAGAATTAATTCCCAAGAAAAACAGCACGGGGTCCATCGTCTGCCGGTGGTTTGGCTTCAAGCGGGAATATGTTGAACAGACAACCGTAATATCTCAAGTATGCGGAAAAAGCGTTGCTACAAAAAGTAGCAGCTCCACTAATGTAGCATCATTTGAAAAATCACCCACTAAAGCAGTGGTTCTTAACCTTGTTGGAGGGTACCGAACCCCACCAGTTTCATATGCACATTCACCGAACCCTTCTTTAGTGAAAAATAAAATGTTTTTTTTTTTTTTTTTAAAGGCCTACTGAGACCCACTACTACCGACCACGCAGTCTGATAGTTTATATATCAATGATGAAATCTTAACATTGCAACACATGCCAATACGGCCGGGTTAACTTATAAAGTGCAATTTTAAATTTCCCGCTAAACTTCCGGCTGAAAACGTCTATGTATGATGACGTTTGCGCGTGACGTCAAGGGTTGAAGCGGAAGTATTGGGACACCATTGTATCCCAATACAAACAGCTCTGTTTTCATCGCAAAATTCCACAGTATTCTGGACATCTGTGTTGGTGAATCTTTTGCAATTTGTTCAATTAGCAATGGAGACTGCAAAGAAGACAGCTGTAGGTGGGATCGGTGAATTAGCGGCTGGCTGCAGCAAGACATCCAGGAGGACTTTGAGTTGGATAGCAGACGCGCTACCGTGAGTTCAGCTTTGGCTTCCAAACATTTGATCGCTTGCCCGTACGTGCATGGCGCTATGTGCATGTCACGTACGTAACTTTGGGGAAATATATGTTTCTTGCCGACTCTGATGGCGGCCGGGGTGTCGTCGAAAGCTACAACGCCCGCCGCCGCGCCGCTGTCCTCACCTTGACTTCCTCCGTCTTCGGGCCGCCGACCGCACCGATCATCGTGGTGAAGTCCTTCGTCGCGCCGTCGATTGCTGGAACGCAGGTGAGCACGGGTCGTGATGAGCAGATGAGAGGTACAGGCAAGGCTTTTTTATCAGCGACCAAAACTTTATCGTCGATGTTCTCTACTAGATCCTTTCAGCAAAAATATGGCAATATCGCGAAATGATCAAGTACGACACACAGAATGGATCTGCTATCCTCGTTTAAATAAGAACATTTCATTTCAGTAGGCCTTTAAATTCAAGACAAAGTTATGTTTTTTTACCTTCTACCTTCCTAGTCACGTCCGTTGTGTCCTTGGGCAAGACACTTCACCCTTTGCCTCTGATGGCTGCTGGTTAGCGCCTTGCATGGCAGCTCCCGCCATCAGTGTGTGAATGTGTGTGTGAATGGGTAAATGTGGAAATACTGTCAAAGCGCTTTGAGTACCTTGAAGGTAGAAAAGCGCTATACAAGTATAACCCATTTATCATTTATTATCATTTACTAGTGCACAAAATGAACCGTGCATGAACATCACCTTGTTCAAAGAACAAAACCAACACAGTGCATGAACTGACAACAAATTACACACTGCAAATCAGATGGAAAATTAGAGGGAACATTGTTTGGGGGTACCCACAATACTTAGACTTAGACTTCCTTTTTATTGTCCTTCAAATTTTAACTTTACAGTACAGATACACCGATAGGGAGAAGTTTTTATTTACACGATAAGTCTGGTGTGTCTTGACCGCTGCGGCGGAGGCTCAGCCGAACCCCTGAGGCCGACTCACCAAACCCCTAGGGTTCGATTGAACCCAGGTTAAGAACCACTGCACAAGAGAATGAGTGCTTGAAACTCCGCAAGTCAACATCTCTGTTCGGTGCCACACCAACAAAATACCGAAGCAATCAGCACTGACCCAATTGAGCCTGGCGTCTTCCATTTCCACATCAACACTGTATGAAAAAAATAGTCAACAACAGGAGATAACGTCCGCAGTAAACTACCACATAGCGAAGGACATACACTATTTGATTTCCTATAATGCAGCTCATTTTTATTTGACAGTTATTGAAATATCTTGTGTGACATCATGCACAAAAGTGCACGTTATTTGTTTTACACTTTTGTAGTGGGGTTCTGTACAAAAAGTGCACTTTAATTTAGTGTTGATTTGATATGTCATCATAAAACAAAATGCAATGATTTGTAAATCCTTTTCCACCTATATTTATATCTATACTTAGACTGTAAAGACAATATTTTTAATGTTCAAATTGGAAAACGTTATTTTTTGCAAATGTTAGCTTATTTGGAATTTAATGCCTGCAACATGTTTCAAAAAAGCTGGCACAAGTGGCAAAAAAGACTGAGAACGTTGAGGAATGCTCATCCAACACCTATTTGGAACATCCCACAGGTGAACAGGCTAATTTGGAATAGGTGGGTGCTATGACTGGGTATGAAAGCAGCTTCCATGAAATGCTCAGTCATTCACAAACAAGGATGGGGTTGAGGGTCACCACTTTGTCAACAAATGCGTGTGCAAATTGTCGAACAGTTTAAAAACAACATTTCTCAACAAGTTATTGCAAGGAATTTTGAAATTTCACCATCCACTGTCCGTAATATCATCAAAAGGTTCAGAGAATCTGGAGAAATCACTGCACATAAGCAATGATATTATGGACCTTCGATCCCTCAGGCGTTACTGCATCAAAAAGCGTCATCAGTGTGTAAAGGATATCACCACATGGGCTGAGGAACACTTCAGAAAACCACTGTCAGTAACTATGGTTTGTCACTACATCTGTAAGTGCAAGTTAAAACTCGACTATGCAAAGCGAAAGCCATTTATCAACAACACCCAGAAACGCCACCGGCTTTGCTGGGCCCAAGCTCATCTAAGATGGACTAATGCAAAGTGGAAAAGTGTTCTGTGGTCTGATGATCCGTTTATTTCCAAAATTCTCGAAAAAATTGTTGCACAGCAGCTAAATGAACACTTAGTGACTAACAATCTCTGTGAACCTTTTCAATCCGGTTTCAGGGAAAATCACTCTACGGAGACAGCCCTCGCAAAAATGACTAATGATCTATTGCTAACGATGGATTCTGATGCGTCATCTATGCTGCTGCTTCTTGATCTTAGCGCCGCTTTCGATGCCGTCGATCATAATATTTTATTAGAGCGTATCAAAACAGGTATTGGTATGTCAGACTTAGCCTTGTCTTGGTTTAACTCTTATCTTACTGACAGGATGCAGTGCGTCTCCCATAACAATGTGACCTCGGACTATGTTAAGGTAAAGTGCGGAGTTCCCCAGGGTTCGGTTCTTGGCCCTGCACTCTTTAGTATTTACATGCTGCCGCTAGGTGACATCATACGCAAATACGGTGTTAGCTTTCACTGTTATGCTGATGACACTCAACTCTACATGCCCCTAAAGCTGACCAACACGCCGGATTGTAGTCAGCTGGAGGCGTGTCTTAATGAAATTAAACAATGGATGTCCGCTAACTTTTTGCAACTCAACGCTAAGAAAACGGAAATGCTGATTATCGGTCCTGCTAGACACCGACATCTATTTAATAATACCACCTTAACATTTGACAACCAAACAATTAAACAAGGAGACTCGGTAAAGAATCTGGGTATTATCTTCGACCCAACTCTCTCGTTTGAGTCACACATTAAGAGTGTTACTAAAACGGCCTTCTTTCATCTCCGTAATATCGCTAAAATTCGTTCCATCTTGTCCACTAGCGACGCTGAGATCATTATTCATGCGTTCGTTACATCTCGTCTCGATTACTGTAACGTATTATTTTCGGGTCTCCGTATGTCTAGCATTAAAAGATTACAGTTGGTACAAAATGCGGCTGCTAGACTTTTGACAAAAACAAGAAAGTTTGATCATATTACGCCTATACTGGCTCACTTGCACTGGCTTCCTGTGCACCTAAGATGTGACTTTAAGGTTTTACTACTTACGTATAAAATACTACACGGTTTAGCTCCAGCCTATCTGGCCGATTGTATTGTACCATATGTCCCAACAAGAAATCTGCGTTCAAAGAACTCCGGCTTATTAGTGATTCCCAGAGCCCAAAAAAAGTCTGCGGGCTATAGAGCGTTTTCTATTCGGGCTCCAGTACTCTGGAATGCCCTCCCGGTAACAGTTAGAGATGCTACCTCAGTAGAAGCATTTAAGTCCCGTCTTAAAACTCATTTGTATACTCTAGCCTTTAAATAGACCCCCCTTTTAGACCAGTTGATCTGCCGTTTCTTTTCTTCTCTCCTCTTCTCCCCTGTCCCTTGGGAGGGGGAGTTGCATAGGTCCGATGGCCATGGATGAGGTACTGGCTGTCCAGAGTCGGGACCCGGGTGGACCACTAGCCTGTACATCGGTTGGGGACATCTCTGCGCTGCTGACCCGTCTCCGCTCGGGACGGTTTCCTGCTGGCCCCACTATGGACTGGACTCTCGCTGATGTGTTGGATCCACTGTGGACTGGACTTTCACAATTTCACAATATTATGTCAGACCCACTCGACATCCATTGCTTTCGGTTTCCCCTAGAGGGGGGGGGAGGGGTTACCCACATATGCGGTCCTCTCCAAGGTTTCTCATAGTCATTCACCAACGTCCCACTGGGGTGAGTTTTTCCTTGCCCGTATGTGGGCTCTGTACCGAGGATGTCGTTGTGGCTTGTGCAGCCCTTTGAGACACTTGTGATTTAGGGCTATATAAATAAACATTGATTGATTGATTGATTGATGAGTCCACATTTGTAATTGTTTTTGGAAACTGTGGACGTCGTGTCCTCCGGAACAAAGAGGAAAAGAACCATCCGGATTGTTCCAGGCGCAAAGTTCAAAAGCCAGCATCTGTGATGGTATGGGGGTAGTATTAGTGCCCAAGGCATGGGTAACTAACACATATGTGAAGGCACCATTTTTTCTGAAAGGTACATACAGGTTTTGGAGCAACATATGTTGCCATCGGAATATGTACTGTACTGTGCAATCTACTAATAAAAGTCTCAATCAATCAATCCAACCCCTGATTATTTCAGCAAGACAATGCCAAGCCACGTGTTACAACAGCATGGCTTCATAGTTAAAGAGTGCGGGTACTAGACTGGCCTGCTTGTAGTCCAGACCTGTCTCTCATTGAAAATGTGTGTCCAACTTAAACTGTACATCAAGCAAGAATGGGAAATAATTCCACCTGAAAAGCTTCAAAAATTGGTCTCCTCAGTTCCCAAACGTTTACTGAGTGTTGTTAAAAGGAAAGGCCATGTAACACAGTGGTAAAAAATCCCCTGTGCCAACTTTTTTGAAATGTGTTGCTGCCATTAAATTCTAAGTTAATGATTATTTGCAAAAAAAAAAAAAGTTTCTCAGTTCGAACAATAAATATCTTGTCTATGCAGTCTATTCAATTGAATATAAGTTAAAAAGGATTTGAAAATCATAGTATTCTGTTTTTATTTACGAATTACACAACATGCCAACTTCACTGGTTTTGGGTTTTGTATAAGACGCAAAGTTGAATCTTGAAATGCAACCTTACCCGCGCATTAACGATGCATGATTTATCTGGGAGAGTCTTGATACCCATTTCCTTGTCCCAGCCACGTACAAAGAAGTTGTAGACCTCCATGCTTTTCCAAGCGTTCATCCGTTTTTCTGTGTAGAATAACGTTTGGAGCACCAGATAGTTTTGTTGATGTGTCTGGGAACGCGACTGATGAATAATCCTTTGGATCACTTGACAAATCTTTTTTTAACAAGATTTTTGGTAAGACCGAGACCCCCTGCGCAGTCAGTTTGCATGCTGTTTGCTGCACAGTATTCGTTATGGTTTTGTGGCCCATACTTTCTTTTACTTCCGCTCCAAAGTCACGTGATTGAGTACAACCTATTGACAAATTTCCATACATGCAAGACATACAGAAGAATGTTACTCTCTCACCCTTTACTCTGGAGCAAATTTCCAAGCTTGGGTAGAGAGTGACTGCTGCGTCCACACAAGCCTGCAAACACATTGTCATAAAAAAACAGAAAAGAATCAATGGCCCATCAAAGAGATGCCATGTTGTCTCCACAATACAAAAACACTTACAATTACTGAGCAAAGCAACTCGAGTCCAGTTTTAAATGTTATTTTTCACTGGAATAAAATGAAAGGAAAACTGCATTTTGGGGTCAATTTTGTCCATCATTCACAATCCTTATGGAAGACATGAACACATAAGTTATTTTCTTTTTTTATGCACTCTAACTCATTAATAAAAGTCAGCTAACAACGCAGCCATTTGGAGTCACTCTATTTTGCCTAAAAAGCTCTCTAAAAACATCCAAACCCAGTACATATGTGTAACAGACATTTTCCCAATAACATGTAATATTGACCTATTACGGACATATTAAGCATATGGCGGCACGTTGATTTCATAGATGCATGACAACATTAGCTTTTTCCTTCAACAACACTGATTACTACTCATACAAACTTCATGAGAGACTGTTTAAAGGGTTCTTAAAACTTTTATTGACAACCTGGTCTGGTGAAGATAATGTCCTTTTATTTAAAAAAAACAACAAAAAAACAAAATTTTCTTGAACAAAAAAAGAAACTAAAATACAATCAAAATTTGAAATGAATGAAAATGAGTAAAATTAACTGTTGAAGGTTAGTACTATTAGTGGACCAGCAGCACACACAATCCGGTGGGCTTCACGGACTGTATCCCTTGCAGACTGCATTGATATATATTGTAGGAACCATAATATTAATAACAGAAGGAAACAACTAGGGCTGGGCGATCTATCGAATATACTCGATATATCGCGGGTTTTTCTCTGTGCGATATAGAAAATGACTATCGTGATATTCGAGTATACGTTCTCACGCAGTTGCTTTTAGCTGCGGGCATTACACTACAGGCTCTTCTCACTCTTTGTTGTCTCTGCTTCTCACAGAGACATAAAACAAGCGCACCTTCTTACATACGTCACACGTATACGCCCTCGCGGAGCAGAGAGGTAGCGGCATGGGTAACGTTTGCTGTGGTGCAAGTACAAATACGAGAGAAAGAAGGTGCAAATCTGTTAACAAATTAAGGAAGAATTAATTCCCAAGAAAAACAGCAGGGGGTCCATCGTCTGGCGGTGGTTTTGCTTCAAGCAGGAGTATGTCGAACAGACAACCGTAATTTGTCAAGTGTGGGGAAAAAGCGTTGCTACAAAAAGTAGCATTACTGCTAATATGAAGCATCATTTGAAAAGTCACCCGCTAGAGAATGAAGAGTGCTTCAAACTCCGCATGTCAACATCTCCGTTCGGTGCCACACCAACAAAATGCCGAGGCAACCATTTCCACATCAACACCGTATGAAAAAAAAAAGTCAACAACAGAAGGAGATAACGTCCGCAGAAACCTACCACATAGTGAAGGACATACACTATTTAATTTCCTATTATGCAGCTAATTTTTATTTGACAGTTATTGAAATATCTTGTGTGACATCATGCACAAAAGTGCACTTTATTTGTTTTAAACTATTGTAGTGGCGTTCTGTACAAAAAGTGCACTTTCATTTAGTGTTGTTTTGATATGTCATCTTAGTGACATCATGCACAAAAGTAAAATGTCTCTGACAATCTTGCACTTTCTGTTTTGAAATTACATGAATGTTTGTGCCACTGCTTAATAACTGTTTAATAAATACAGTTTTGGTCAATTGACTTAGTTGTGATTTCCCTCTCTGCATGAAAGTTTAAAATGAGCATATATTAATGCAGTATGAACAAGAATGTTTTAATGTAGACACATAGAATCATCATACTGGTGTGATTATATGCATCGAAATCGAGATATATATCGTGTATCGTGACATGGCCTAATCATATTTAAAAAAGGCCATATCGCCCAGCCCTAGAAACAACCCTTTTGTGTGAACGAGTGAGAATGAGTGTAAATGGGGGTGGAGGGAGGGTTTTTGGGTTAATGCACTAATTATACGTGTATCTTGTGTTGCTTATGTTGATTTAATAATAATAATAAAACATTAAAAACAATTAATGAGAGACAACAAACATAATACAACGATCACTTACTGTACAATGTCTGCTCTCACTAGGATGATGACTGATGGGATCTTCATATCTTTCTGTTTTGATTTATAATGATGCATAGTCCTCTCAAAGGGTTAATAAAAAGGTGGGTGCATAACAATTGTCTTTCCGGGTCTAAGTTGAATGTCAAAATTGATTGAATTATTGGTTTATGACTACAACTTTCTACTACTCAGGTAAATGGCATGTTTTATAATCTAGAATTAACTTTCATCATCTAACAGGCGATGCTTCAGCTCACCGGCTGACTGATGATGTCATAATAACTGCATAAGACAGCTACGGTATATGTCTGTGATCACTGCATGGCGAAAAGTAGGTCCTTAACATTAGTGCTTATAATACCAATATTGCTAATACTTGGTTAACATTCAGGTCACAAAATTTAATGGAGCGGTGTTGGCGCTTTTTGGATGTTTTATGGTCGCAATAAAGGAGCTTCAATTCAACTCCATTGTTAGCTGACTTTTATATACTAGTTAAAATGCATGAAAAAAAAGAAAAATGTGTTTTTGTCTCTCATAAGGAAGGGCAGTTCCCCTTTAACAATGTATTTCATTTTAGCACAAAACATGCATTAAATACAATTTAAGTTTGATTTAAAAAGTGTAAAATCGATTCACATAATACATAAATAAAAACGTTGCACTATGTAATATATTTAGCCAAGGACAGCCTTCCCTGTCACTAATCAAGGACATCTCAGCCTTGCCCTCATAGTGACCCAGTTAGAAATCCTAAAGTTTGCGCACGTTTGGTACAGGTTGCATTAGGAACAGGAAAACACAAGACGGCATCAAACAGATCCTTTGAAGCTGCACCCTCGTAGGTATTAACAGGATTTAGAAAGTATGTGGATTGACGTGGGAGCATGATAGAGATGGAGCATGTCACTACTATACTGTTATTTATGACTGAGGTCCTGTTATACATCATCCAGTTATGAGCTGAAGGGTGTATTGGAACACAATGATCACGTACATACCTTGGTTTATCGGTCACGGTTCAGTTTGTTTTCCGGTTTGGTTATGGAATAAAACGTTATATAAAGATTCCTGTCCCTCATTTAATGTGTTCCGTGTGGAAAATCTCTACACCTCTGTACCGTATCAAATATTTGTACCAAAACATCTAGTTAGGATTAGATACCGTTACACCCCTAATGTAAAGTACACAGATAACTGAAATTTCACTAACAAAGTTCTGTTTGTGTATTTTTTGCTCCTGGCAGTCATCATTCCCTATTATTTTGATCACTTAATTGCATGTTTTTGTCACCCAGATCAATGATTACTTAAAAACAGATATGGTAAACATTATTACCTTATTTTTGTCCCGTTTTTGATCGGCGGGTCTGCTTGAGGGTGCTCCTGATTTTCGGGATCTCATTTGGCTTGAGTCTTTTCATTCTTTTCTATCCAAACTTCGACTAACTAATCTTCTGCGAAGTCAGAACCATTAAAATTATCGGTGAAAATTGCACTTTTCTCGTTATGCGCCACTCAATTTGACAAGAGAGGTCTATACTTTCCTCATTTTGCCATCACTTGGAAATATATGCAGGCTGGCCCCTTCCTTAGGTAGCTGCCATATTTAATTATTTCTTAAAATTCTGCTCGAAAATGTTTAATTTTATTTTTATTTTTAATTTATTCATTTATTTCAGGCTATGACATATAACAAAAAGTATAAGGTAGACAACACATAATAATATACATTATTATAATGTACAGTATGTAAGCATGATCATTTAAGTTAAAGTTAAAGATTGTCACACACACACTAGGTGTGGCGAAATTATTCTCTGCATTTGACCCATCACCCACGAACACCCCCTGGGAGGTGAGGGGAGCAGTGGGCAGCAGCGGTGGCCGCGCCCGGGAATCATTTTTGGTGATTTAAATGATAAATGATAAATGGGTTATACTTGTATAGCGCTTTTCTACCTTCAAGGTACTCAAAGCGCTTTGACAGTATTTCCACATTCACCCATTCACACACACATTCACACACTGATGGCGGGAGCTGCCATGCAAGGCGCTAACCAGCACCCATCAGGAGCAAGGGTAAAGTGTCTTGCCCAAGGACACAACGGACGTGACTAGGATGGTAGAAGGTGGGGATTGAACCCCAGTAACCAGCAACCCTCCAATTGCTGGCACGGCCACTCTACCAACTTCGCCACGCCTTTAACCCCCAATTCCAACCCTTGATACCCAGTTTTGCCTGAAAGGGAGTGGGAAGAAGATAATTTATTTAATCCCACCCCCAGTTCTCCCTTCAGTCATTAGTACATTGAGTTTCACTGTTACTTTGTTTAAGGATTATAATACAAAAGTTGTATCATGGTGGCATTACCACAGGTAACAATAATTATTACACTGTAACAATAATTTGTATCAACAATGTAGGAAGAATGAACATAGCAATGGTAATAGAACAAATACCAACAATGGTAATAGACAACATAGCAATAACATTGAGCACATGTTAACACTTTGAGACGGAGTACAACAGCAAGTCAATTTAAAGACCCTCATCTCTATATTTGAACCAGACCCGATGTTTGTATAATAGTTTAAATCGATTAATAGTTTGGCATTGCTTGTGTTCTACGTCCAGTTTGTTCCATAGTTTTACTACGCATACAGACACACAAAAAAGTTTGCGCATGGTTTGAGCTCTCGGCAATGAGAAATATCCAAAGCCTCTCAAGTTATGAGCCTAAACTTGTGTTATAAAACAAACGTTGTAGATTAAGCGTCAATAATTTGTTAAATGCTTTATATAAGATTATTGATGTATTATATTTAACAAGATCATCGAATTTGAGCAACTTTGATTGCATAAACAGATTGAGTATGTTCTAAAAAAAACAACTTTGTGAATGATCTGCACTGCTCTTTTCTGTAATATGATCAGAGGATTAATTGTGTTGTGGTAATGCCTGGTTCACACCAACGGCGCTTGCCGCGCTTTAAAGCGGCGAGCAAAGCGCCGTCATTTTTGTCAATTTTTCCACGAATATCCCGATCTCCGAAGTAATGTTATGCTTTGATATGCTCTGATACGCTCTGATACAAACTAGTTGCCGCTTTGTTACCGTTCCTCACGATTTGATCCCGCTTTGATACGCTTTAAATCACGCTTTGATACGTTTTATTACGCTTTATTGAACTTTATTATGCTTTAATGCGATCATGACACTTTAAATCAGGCTCTGACACGATTATCAAGCTCTGTTGTGCATTGTTACAACAAAAATGAGAAAAAAATTTGAAAAACTCAGTGTACTGTTTTCCACACATTTTTTATATTCATTTATTTTTTCAATGTCTCTTTTTTTTTTAGTTATATTATGTTTTATATCTTCATTTCTTTTATTTCTTTGTCATCTTAATAAATATCTATCTTTCATTTCGTATGCTAGTTGACAACAATATAAGGCATTTCTTTTATTTTTTATATTCATTTATTTTTTCAATTTCTCTTTTTTTTTCGTTATGTTATGTTTTATGTCTTCATTTCTTTTATTTCTTTGTCATCTTAATAGATATCTATCTTTCATTTCATATGCTAGTTGACAACAATAAAAGGCATTTATTTTATTTTTTATATTCATTTATTTTTTCAATTTCTCTTTTTTTCGTTATTATGTTTTATATCTTCTTTTCTTTTATTTCTTTGTCATCTTAATACATATCTATCTTTCATTTCGTATGCTAGTTGACAACAATAAAAGGCATTTCTTTTATTTTTTATATTCATTTATTTTTTCAATTTCTCTTTTTTTTTCATTATATTATGTTTTATATCTTCATTTCTTTTATTTCTTTGTCATCTTAATAAATATCTATCTTTCATTTCGTATGCCAGTTGACAACAATAAAAGGCATTTCTTTTATTTTTATATTCATTTATTTTTTCAATTTGTCTTTTTTCGTTATATTATGTTTTATATCTTCATTTCTTTTATTTCTTTGTCAACTTAATAAATATCTATCTTTCATTTCTTATGCTAGTTGACAACAATAAAAGGCATTTCTTTTAAACGTAACATGTTCTCTTTATTATTAACATTTTCATACAGAAAAATTATAGACAGTAATGTCAAACTGCAACATCAAACAGCAGAAGTACAGAAACAATGATCATCGTATAAAAAAGGCAATGATGCAAAAGAGAATGGATTTGTAATCCTGTGTTGATTTTACATAAAGTTTCAATGTCACTAGTCAATATCAGTCACTTCCTATTGCGCTTTGAACCAAGATCTGTTAAGCTTTCCTACGCTTTGAGTCAAGCTTTGCTGAGCTTTGTCAGGCTTTGTCACCCTTTGATACTCTCTCGGCGCTTTATTCCATTCTTGACAGAGCGCAGAATTTTTTAAAACCGTTTTTGGCGCACTTGCTGTATGTCCCGCTCACTACAAGCTTTCCCACGATCCATTAGGACCCTCACGCTTTAATCAGGCTTTGTTACGCTTTAACGCCGCTTTGCATGCCGCTTTAAAGCGCCGTTGGTGTGAACCTAGCATAAGTATTCCCCCATACTTCAACACAATATGTAAGGCAGTGTTTCCCATAAACTGCCAAGATACCTGTGGTGGTGGAGGCGTGGCTATGAGCGTGGTCACCATGACATCATCGAGTAATTTGCATAATTTACTACAATGAAATGATTTTCTCTAAAAAGGCTCAAAAAAGGTATACTTACTAATTAATAATAACAGTTTTGTTTTAAACGTCCATCCATCCATCCATTTTACAATATAATTACAACACGTTATGTACATATTTATATACAGATTTGAACAATAAGTTAATCACTGAAATATATTTATTAATTGTGGTTCTTACAAAAAATATATCTTATAAAATATAAAAGCTAAAATTTCTCTTAAAGCTCTGCCCCTTGAATTAGTGCATACTAAATAATTTAACGTTAGCCTACTACTACAACCATATTATTTACCAGCAACATAAAGTGAAACAGAGGCAGAGGTATCCTGCCACAGTCAGTAACAAATAAACAGAAAACAGTAGTGGTGGTAGATAGACACAGAGCTTCATCAAACATCTGATCCACTGAACAAAGAGGTCACTGACAAAGCTTAACCTATTGTTAATATAACAATCTTCAAGGTTAATGTAGGTTGCTTCTCTTTCTTCCCCTCCATTTTTCTGCATTCTTTCGTATCTCAAGTTATCATTACGTACAGGTATATGTATTGTTGCATTTGAACAACTGTATTGTTGATAATAAAGGTAAAGTATTGGTATTGTTCATTATCAATAGCGCTATTTCTATTGGTATTTGTATTGCTCCATTTGTAGTGTAATAATGCTCATTGTCATTTCTGTATTGTGTTTTATTTTCGCTAACTGCTTATTTGCTATTACTTTTACCATCATATTTGTACATGTTGTATTTGCTGATGTTGCTCTATTGTTGTTGTTGTTGTGATTGCTGTTGTTGTTGTTGTCTCTCTGTCTAATCCCCCTCTTGTCCCCACAATTTCCCCTTCTGTCTTCTTTTTTCTCTCTTTCTATCCCCTCCTGCTCCGGCCCGGCTGCACCAAATGATAATATAAATACATTTAATAAAGTCAAATACAAATAAGGCAACGAGAAGTATCCTACACTTCTCTTTTGTGAAGTAAATTTGAATGATATGGGCATCTACATCAACTACCGTAATTTCCGGACTATAAGCCGCTACTTTTTCCCCTCGTTCTGGTCCCTGCGGCTTATACAAGGGTGCGGCTTATTTACGGCCTGTTCTTCTCCGACACAGACGAAGAGGATTTCGGTGGTTTTAGTACGCAGGAGGAAGACGATGACACAATGATTAAAGACTGACTTTTCATATACCGGTAGGCTGGTTATTTTGATAACGTACAGGCGAGCACTTTGTATTACTTTGCACCATTGTATTATTTGTACTCTGCACGAATGCTGTTCGCCATGTCAAAGATGTGAAAGTTTGATTGAATGATTGAAAGATTTATAGTTAATAAATGGGACGCTTTGCGTTCCCAAACAGTCATCTCTGTCCCGACAATCCCCTCCGTGGTAGCAGGAATCCCTATATACTACGGTAATTACACATCAAAACCCTGCGGCTTATAGTCGGGTGCGGCTTATATATGGAGCAATCTGTATTTTCCCCTAAATTTAGCTGGTGCGGCTTATAGTCAGGTGCGGCTTATAGTCCGGAAATTACGGTATATGATTTGCCTGAGAAGCTGGACAGGACACAAAAAAAAAAAAAAAAACATTTTTTTATTTATTTTTTTTTTAGTTGTGGCGGACGTAATTCTTTTGTGGCGGGCCGCCACAAATAAATGAATGTGTGGGAAACACTGTAAGGTATGGGAGTACCAAGATTCAGTATAGAGAACGGAGTGCATTTTCATTAAGGTATAGTATTGCTTTGTTTATAATTGAGAGGGTTTTGGAATTGTTGTGTTTGACATGAGGTTTCCATGATAGTTTACGATCAATTATTTTTTACATAAATTTATTCTCATTTATGATTTAAATTTGGGTACCATCAATTCTTATTTTCTGTTCAGATGTTATGTTGTGATTTCCAAACATCACTATCTTAGTTTTATTTATATTCAAGGACTCTTTATTTGTGTCCATCCATTTTTTTTACTATGTTCAGTTCTTTGTTTATTGTATTTATGAGCTTATTACAGTCATCACTAATGTAGAATATATTTGTGTCGTCTGTAAATAGTATACATTTCAGTACTTTGGATGTATACATATCATTAATACATTAAACAGTTCTGGCCCCAGCACGGACCCTTGAGGGACACCACAAGCAATGCCAAGAGTATCTGATTTTTACAAACTGTAAAAACTGTAAAAAATAACTTAATTCAGGATGAAGTTGCTACCAAAAACACATACCACACAATATGAAATTGCCTCCAGTCTTCTCTAGGTGGCGTCAGCAAGCTGAGGCAGACATTTTAGGGCTTTCCAAAACGTGCTGAAACTCCTTAGAAGACAAACCTAAAATTTTGGGGATACCGCTTCCTGTAAACATATTTTTTAGGTCTAGAACTATGAAATAAGCACCAGTGCTCTGCATCGGGGATCATCGGCCATGGTATTAAAGATCCTTTGTGTCAGCGTCCTGGTGGCTGTGGTCTGATCTGATAGTGTTTTGTCACCTGGCTCCTCTGTACTCAGCCATGCATTCATTTGTGTGTGCGTGTGTGTATGTGTGTGAGTCATCGGGGCATTGTTTGTAAGTCTGTAAAACACTTTGTGTTGCATTTCTTTAATGTATGAAAAACACTTTATAAATAAAGTTTGATTGATTGAATGTTGTCAGCATGAGGAGGCCCCTTTAAGTGTTCTACTTTATGAATATAAGTTAAAGTGAAGTATATTTATATAGCGCTTTTCTCTAGTGACTCAAAGCGCTTTTACATAGTGAAACCCAATATCTAAGTTACATTTAAACCAGTGTGGGTGGCACCGGGAGCAGGTGGGTAAAGTGTCTTGCCCAAGGACACAACGGCAGTGACTCGGATGGCGTAAGCGGGGATGGAACCTGGAACCCTCAAGTTGCTGGCACGGCCACTCTACCAACCGAGCTATACCACCCCAATGTACCAATGATTGTCACACACACATCAGGTGTGGCAGAATTATTCTCTGCATTTGACCCATCACGCCCTGGGAGGTGAGGGGAGCAGTGAGCAGCAGCGGTGGCCGCTCCCGGGAATCATTTTTTTGGTGATCTGACCCCCAATTCCAACCCTTGATGCTGAGTGCCAAGCAGGGAGGCAATGGGTCCCATTTTTATAGTCTTTGGTATGACTCGGCCGGTGTTTGAACTCACAACCTACCGATCTCAGGGCGGACACTCTAACCACTCGGCCACTGAGTAGGTCTATATGTATATGTATATATGTATATGTATATATATATATATATATATATATATATATATATATATATATATATATATATATATATATATATATATATATATGTATATGTATATATATGTATATGTGTATATGTATATGTATATATATGTATATGTGTATATATATGTATATATATGTATATGTGTATATATATGTATATATATGTATATATATATATATATATATATATATATATATATATATATAGTGGGTTAATACAGTAGAAAAGCATCCATATGATAACATATTGAAGAAGTACACAGCTCCAAATCAAAAGCCATTATTTCCACAAACAAGCTCTGCCGACACGATCAAATGAGCCGACTGGTGATTGCAAAACAATTGTTTGCTGTGAATCAGGGGGTTTGAGCTGGAGGATTGGGGGTTGAGGGTGATTTTGGGACAAAGATGAATCGGCGGGCGCTGCTGAGGCGAATTAGAGGGCAATGACCACGTCGAGATCCACAAACAAAGAGCTTGTTTTGTCCTTCTTAACGATCACAGGGAAACATGTCAACTTCAGTTAACGTGTCACGGCCACATGAAAGGAAGAAAAGTCCCCCAAGTGTGTGTCCTTTATAAAAACTTGACATTCCCTAATTTCAGCACAGCAACTGTTGCTTTTTCCCAAGGTGTTCCGCAGAGGAATTTACTTCCTGTTAGCGTTAATAGCAGTTTAATCCTCAATTCCAGCGTGACGGTTCTCGTCTCATTAAACATCTTAGGAGTCATCTTCCCAGAAAGGGTTGATTAAGCTGGCGGAATTCTTTCTCTGTGCTGTTCAGCATAACTCACACATAAATTACCAGTACTGAGACGCTATTGGTCACCGTGCATTGATATGTCCTGATTTAATGACAGCTACTTTGCATTCATCCTGTGTTGGCAATCGGCTACTGTCCTCTCGTTGAACCAGTTATCCTGCATGTGCCTCGCATGAATTAAGAGCAGCCTGCCGTCTGTCTGCCTGACGCACTTTGCTTATCTCTTGCCGAGCGTTGCCGTTAGCATGCTGCCATAAGTGTTCTACAGCAGGGGTCCCCAACCTTTTTTGTTCACCAGGGATCGGCTTAATGTTTGCATTATTTTCACAGACCGGCCTTCCACGTGTGGCAGAGAAATACAACAGAAATAAGTGCATAAAATATCAACTCACCATTACGCGGAATTAGTGGGAGCCCTGGTCGTGTTTCTTAGATATGGTCCAAGGCAGGTTCATGGTACATAGTAGGGTTGTACGGTATACCGGTATTAGTATACTACCGCGATACTAATGAATCATATTCGGTACCATACCGCCTCTAAAAAGTATTGATTGATTGATTGAACCTTTTATTAGTAGATTGCACAGTACAGTACGTATTCCGTACAATTGACCACTAAATGGTAACACCCAAATAAGTTTTTCACCTTGGGGACGGCGTGGCGAAGTTGGTAGAGTGGCCGTACCAGCAATCAGAAGGTTGCTGGTTACTGGGGTTCAATCCCCACCTTCTACCATCCTAGTCACGTCCGTTGTGTACTTGGGCAAGACACTTCACCCTTGCTCCTGATGGCTGCTGGTTAGCGCCTTGCATGGCAGCTCCCGCCATCAGTGTGTGAATGTGTGTGTGAATGGGTGAATGTGGAAATACTGTCAACGCGCTTTGAGTACCTTGAAGGTAGAAAAGCGCTATACAAGTGTAACCCATTTATCATTTATTTATCATAACTTGTTTTAGTCGGGGTCCACATTAAACAATTCATGGTACAAATATATACTATCAGCATAATACAGTCATCACACAAGTTAATCATCAGAGTATATACATTATTTACAATCCGGGGGGTGGGATGTGGAGAGGGTTGGGGCGGGGGTTAGTTTGGGTTGCTATCAGCATATTTCAGTCATCAACAATTATATCATCTGAGAAATGGACACTGTAACAGTGTAGGTCTCACTTTGTAGGATATGTACAGCAAGCGGTGAACATAGTGAGCTCAGAAAGCATAAGAACAAGTATACACATTTGATTATTAACATTTGAATATTTACAATCCGGGGAGGTGGGATGTGGTGGTGGGAGGGGGTTAGACTAGGGTTGTAGCTGCCTGGAGGTGTTCTTTTAGTGCGGTGTTGAAGGAAGATAGAGATGCACTTTTTTTTACACCTGTTGGGAGTGCATTCCATATTGATGTGGCATAGAAGGAGAATGAGTTAAGACCTTTGTTAGATCGGAATCTGGGTTTGACGTGGATTGTGGAGCTCCCCCTGGTGTTGTGGTTATGGCGGTCATTTACGTTCTCGATGGCGGTCATTTACGTTCTGGTACCGTAAGTACCGGTCCCCCACGTCGTCACGTCGGACGAGCATGTTCGCCAATGCACACACACACAGTACTTACAAGCAGACACAGTGTGAACGGACGTACAGGTGAAGTTATAACACTGAAACACCCTCAGGAAGAGGTGCTGTAAGACGTCGCTAGCTAGCTAGCGGCTAATGACTGTCCGCAGTCAGCAGTGCTGTGACTACTCCAAAATCACTAATCCTTGTCTCCATGGTAACATTACAAGTACATTTATTTCAATTATCATCTCTGTAGGATGGTTGGTGGCTATACATGCTTCACTACATAACAGTATCAGAATAATGGGTGTGGTAAAACAAAGTCTATATTTAACAAAGTCTAACCAAGACTTTATTGTGCCCAATCATGAATCATTTTAAATGTTATTCTTGCCTTTCAACACCCTACACATAAGCGAATGACATGCATACTTACTCAACAGCCATACATGTCACACTAAGAGGGGCTGTATGAACAACGCCAACACTGTCATAAACATGTGCCATATAGTAAGTAGCGGTGCACAAAATCGTATTTCATTGTAAATTATCCACTTAACGGATAAAATAACAAAGCAGTAAGATGCAAAGACTTAAGTCCACATGACCATCATCTTTGTAGTTTGAGTTCTGTGCACCGCTTGCAATTGGTTGACGGCGCAATGCACACCCTGAAGTCCATTGTAAAAATGTGTGTTTCTACATTTGTTCTTTGTTCTATTATATTTATGCCCAAATCTACCAAGTTCACATTGGTTAAGTTTATAGTTATGTTACCTTGATTTTGGCTACAGTGTCATTTTAATATGTTTTTGTTTATTTTATAACCATGATATTTGAATAACGATAAATGAATGTGTTGTGGCAGTTGCAGATGTCACCAATGCGACGGTTTGAGGAAACGCTCGGGTGCTTTTCCAAACATGTCTTTAATAATGAACTGCCAACATGATACATGTAGCTTACCACCACCAGGTGTGAATGAATGATGGGTTCCCACTTCTCTGTGAGCGTTTTGAGTATCTAATAATAAAAAAGCGCAATATAAAATCTAATCCATTATTATTATTATTATTAATGTTAAACAGGAAGTGCTTTAAGTTTAGTGGCTTTATAAATACACTGCGACAAAGTCCAAGTTCATTGTGTTCTTCATGGTGTTTTTGAAACTGCACCAATTTTTTCTTCAGAATTTTCAACCAACTTGAAGTGTTTGCCAAGAGGATTATTTATAATGTGTAAATTTTCAGATGGTTGCTGATTTCTCTGCATTGACCAACCGCACTTTGAATCAATAGGCACATAGTAATTCCTAGCTTTCGAAACACGAATTTCATGAGCGTTGTCTTGGGTAAAGGAGTTTAGCCCTCTCTTAAGTGATCGCTGCCGCATATTATCAGCATCGGAAGGAAAGATAGGATCATTTTGTCTGAAATTCGAGCGAGTTATTGCTGATCCTTCGCCATTTTAGACAGAGGTTTGCGGGGCATAACAACTGGCACTAAGAAGGCACGGCCTCGTTATTGGAAGCATCCATTTCAAGTCAAAACCGTTAAAAGGCATCGATAGAACAAAAAATAAGCATATTTACTTATCAAAAGTAAGACGTTTAAGTCTTTTTAAATTTTGCATATTTACATGAGTTTCTTTTAAACATTACCACTGCAATGCTATGATTGCAAAACCCATTTTTCCATGAATCCCTAACATCAAAGAGTCAATAACAGATAGTATTCGATTTCTAAGGGTCCACTGGTTTTTTTCTTAGGGCCGTCAAACCACTAAAATATTTAATCGATGATCAATCATATTTTGGGATAATCGGGCTTAATCACAAATAGATTTTTTTTTTTTTATCTTTGAGTGTACTATATTAAAATGTACACTCAACATTGGACTTTGAAATTTGTTTGATTCATGCAAATGTTTGTTTATTAAACCTTCTGCTTTTAAAAATCTCTCAACACAAAATGGACACAAACACTCTTTTCCAGACACAGACACAGATGCAATACTATCAAATCCAGTCCGTTCGTGCGCTCTCTTTCTCCCCTTATGAAATATATTTTTAGTTTTAAAATGAGATTTTAATTAGGTTTACCTCACTTACTGCCACTCAATCTCACTCTGCCTCATCACTTGTTTCTCTGTGCTCTGCTGTAGTTGCACAATTGTCATTTGCATGGCCTTGGGGGCATGCAGAGTCTACCGGGGACGTGATAACCAGGAAACGTTATGTAGAAAAGGACAATCTACCAGCCCAATCGTGTTTCGCTCTATTATGGGGACAGAAAAGCGAGCCCAAATAAGCAACCACAAGTTAAAAAACAAACCCATAAAAAAGCAACCTGTCACTCACAAAGCGACTTATAAAAAAAAAAGCCCAAAGTCGCTAATAAGCAGACTTAGCAACACTGCGGCAGCTAGGAACTTTGGTGATAACTCAACTCACAGCGACAGGGGATGGAAATAACTTTGATCTTTTGGAGAGAGCGACCTGCCAGAGCTTCGAAGCTAAACTTTCCATTCAATATAGAGGAAATTGATGGATGGATACCTTATCCTTTGTCCATTTTTAACGATTTAAAAAAAAAAATTTTGTTACCTCATTGATAGAGATGTCCGATAATATCGGCCTGCCGATATTATCGGCCGATATATGCGTTAAAATGTAATATTGGAAATTATCTGTATCGGTTTTTTTATTATCGGTATCTGTTTTTTTTTTTTTTTTAATTAAATCAACATAAAAAACACAAGATACACTTACAATTAGTGCACCAACCCAAAAAACCTCCCTCCCCCATTTACACTCATTCACACAAAAGGGTTGTTTCTTTCTGTTATTAATATTCTGGTTCCTACATTATATATCAATATATATCAATACAGTCTGCAAGGGATACAGTCCGTAAGCACACATGATTGTGCGTGCTGCTGGTCCACTAATAGTACTAACTTTTAACAGTTAATTTTACTAATTTTCATTCATTACTAGTTTCTATGTAACTGTTTTTATATTGTTGTACTTTCTTTTTTATTCAAGAAAATGTTTTTAATTTATTTATCTTATTTTACTAATTTTTTAAAAAAGTACCTTATCTTCACCATACCTGGTTGTCCAAATTAGGCATAATAATGTGTTAATTCCACGACTGCATATATCGGTTGATATCGGTATCGGTTGATATCGGTATCGGTAATTAAAGAGTTGGACAATATCGGAATATCGGATATCGGCAAAAAGCCATTATCGGACATCCCTACTCATTGATATATTTTTTTAACTTTGATAGCCTTTTTTGATGAGGCTTGCTTTGCTCCACATCTCAAAATGAGGCCTGGAGCTCTGCCAACTAACCGTCAGTCAGCTTTAGTGGTGATCATTGATCATTTTGTTTTTCTTTAGCGACTCGGCTAACTTGGCATGACGTTGCTGATAAAAGGTTATTTTAATGTTAGCACTGTAGCTCACAATAATATGCTAGTGTTGCTAACATGTATGTCCTACTGCCCATTTTGTTGACCACAGAGTGTTGTATGTGCTATATGGCAGTGATTCTCAAACTTGGGTACGCAGGCTCCATCTAGTGGTACATCAAAGAATCACTAAAAAACAAAAACAAAAAAAACTAAAATCACTAAATCAAATATTCAAACACAGTGTTACTGTTCAAGCTGGGTGTAATGTTACATTGACCAAAATATGAAATGTACTTGTTGAATAAAACCTCTGCTTTGTTTTTAATGACTGTTTAGGTCTACCATGCTACTGAATTTTAATGTCGATCCTTATGGTGGTACTTGGAGAGTTAAGTGTTTTCTAAGGTGGTACTTGGTAAAAACAAAGTTTAAGAAACAATTGTATATTGCATTTGTTACGTTGGACAAATGCAGAGTAGTGTTGTCCCGATAGCAAAATTATTTCAATACTTTTCGGTACTTTTCTAAATAAAGAGGACCACAAAAAATTGCATTATTGCCTTTATTTTAACAAACAATCTTACGGTACATTAAACATATGTTTCTTATTGCAAGTTTGTCCTTAAATAAAATAGTGAACATACAAGACAACTTGTCTTTTATTTGTAAGTAAGCAAACAAAGGCTCCTAATTTAGCTGCTGACGTATGCAGTAACATATTGTGTCATTTTCCATTCTATTATTTTGTCAATATTGTTAAGGACAAGTGGTAGAAAATGAATTATTAATCTACTTGTTCATTTACTGTTAATATCTGCTTAATTTCTACTTAACTGTACTTTTCAGAGGCGGTATAGTACCGAATATGATTAATTAGTATTGCAGTACTATACTAATACCGGTATACCGTACAACCCTAATGCAGAGTTACATTGAATTTGTAAAAAAATAGTAATTCAAAAGCAAAATAGCTTACGAAAATCCAGCATCTACTGTAGGCTACATTTTAGCCTACACACCTCCAATACAATAGCATGATACCTCTGTCTTATAAAATTGTTAAAACTACAACATCAGTCGGTTCTCAAACTTTTTTCACCAAATATCGCGTCAGAAAACACTTAACTCTCCAAGTACCACCATAATGACCAACATTAAAACACAGTAGCGTAGTAGGCCTGAATATTCATTGGTAAAAAGTTAGAGGTTTTGTTTGAAAGTATATGCAATATTTTAGCCACTGTAACATTACACACAGTTTGAACAGTAACACTATGTTTAAATATTTGATTAAGTGATTCTTTAGATGGAGCCCATGTACCACTTGTGGTACGCGTAACCCCAGTTTGAGAATCACTGTACTACAGTATAAGACGTGACCTTTGGGACCTGTTTTCCCTATTGTTGATCAAGGATAATTATGCGTATCACTACCCCACACAGTGAGGATACGTTTTTTTTACGATACAAACTTTTAGCAGACATACAATACATTTGTAAATATCAGTTTAAAGCAGCATCTGTCTATTATATGTGGACTATGAGCTTGGGTCACGGGTCAAATGCATTACAAGTTCGCCTACAGATACCCTCTGCTGTCTGTAACCCTGGCCTTGTACGTTATGGCGCTCTCGTCAAACTCTCCCGGGGAGGGAGATTCATCAGGCGCTAAAATGGATTCTCAGCATGTTGTTGACAGCAGGATGGCTGTTCTGGCTTGATAAAAACTCTTCCTGCTTGATTGCATTTTTATTTATGATACGCTATAGGGAGAAGGAGGCGGAAAAAAGTCCCAATAAGCCGGCATGAGTTAGTTGTGATTGCAGTGCCAGGGCCTTGAATGTTGTACAATGCAATGTTTGTATGTTACAGTAAAGATTAGGGCTACACCAAAGGATTATTTCTTGAAGCGATTAATCTATCGATTATTTTTCCCCATTGATCGAGTAATCTGTAGATTTGTTTCAATTTGTAACAAACTGTTCTTAGTTGGTGGTGCAGCAAATTTTTCAAATAAATTCCCCCAAAAATATACCAACAATTTTCTGATGTGTAGAAACTTGATATGCATCTTGTTTGGTTAAAAAAAAAAATACTCAAAGGGGAACTGCACTTTTCTGGGAATTTTGCCAATCGTTCACAATCTTTATGAGAGACAATGCATTTTAACTAGTAAATAAAAGTCAGCTAACAATGGAGTCAATTGAAGCTCCTTTATTGCGACCATAAAACATCCAAAAAGCGCCAACAATGCTCCATTAAATTTTGTGACCTGAATGTTAACCAAGTATTAGCAATATTGGTATTATAAGCACTAATGTTAAGGACGTACTTTTCGCCATGCAGTGATCACAGAGAGATAGCGGTCTTATGCAGTTATTATGACATCATCAGCCAGCCGGTGAGCTGATGCATCGCATGTTAGCTGATGAAAGTTAATTCTAGATTCAGTGTTTCCCATAAACTGCCAAGATACCTGTGGCGGTGGGGGCGTGGTTGTGGGCGTGGCCACCATGACATCATTGAATAATTTGCATAATTTACTACAATGATATGATTTTCTCTAAAAAGGCTCAAAAAATGTATACTTACTAATTAATAATAACAGTTTGGTTTTAAACGTCCATCCATCCATTCATCCATCCATTTTACAATATAACTCTTTATGTACATATTTATATACAGATTTGAAGACTAAGTTATTCACTGAAATATATTTATTAATTGTGGTTCTTACAAAAAATATATCTTATAAAATATAAAAGCTAAAATGTCTCTTAAAGCTCTGCCCCTTTAATTAGTGCATACTAAATAATTTAACTTTAGCCTACTACTACAACCATATTATTTACCAGCAACATAAAGTGAAACAGAAGCAGAGGTGTCCTGCCACAGTCAGTAACAAATAAACAGAAAACAGTAGTGGTCAAATACAAATAAGGCAACAAGAGAAGTACACTACACTTCTCTTTTGTAAAGTAAATCTGAACAGCCTGTATGGGCATCTACATCAACTATATGATTTTTTTTTAAATTTTATTTGTGGCGGACGTAATTCTTTTGTGGCTGGCCGCCACAAATAAATGAATGTGTGGGAAACACTGAGATTATAAAACATGCCTTTCCCCTGGATAGTAGAAGGTTGAAGCCATTAACCGAGAAGTCAGTCAATTTTGACATTCAACTTAGACCCCGGATATGGCAAGAAAGACACGAAAAGAAAATGTTTTTGCACCCACCTTTTTATTAACCCTTCACGAGGACTATAAATCATTATAAATCAAAACAGGAAGATATGAAGATCCCATCTATCGATTATTTTCCTCCATTAATTGATTCATCTGTAGATTTGATTCAATTTGTAACAAAATGTTCTTAATTGATGGTGCGGCACATTTTTCAAATAAATTCCCCCAAAATATACCAACAATTTTCCTTATGTGTAGAAACTTGAAATTCATCTTGTTTGGTTACCAAAAAAAATACTTAAAGAGGAACTGCACTTTTTGGGGAATTTTGCCAATCGTTCACAATCCTTATGAGAGACAAAAACACACAGGTTTAATTAATTAATTTAATTAGGATTTTAAAGATGATAAAAAACACTTGGAAGATGCGGCTAATAGGAGTCACTGTCAGCCTTTAAACCCTCTAAAACCTATGTGTCAAAGTCAAAGCCCGCGTCCCCGGATCTGAATTGTCTATGGCCCCCGGCATGATATTTGATTAATATTAGAACCAGCCCGCAGGCCACACTTGCCTGCTGCTGTTTTGCACGCAACAATACTCCATCAGTGTTGGCGCTGGGAATTTTCAAAATGGGGTCCCAGGGACCCCATCAAGTCATAAAAATGGGGTCCCACATCACATTTTTGGGGTCCCACTTTTTTGTAACTGTTTTAAAAACAAATGATAAATGTATGCATTATCCTGTTATATCTCACATTCTATATTGTGTTTTGGAAAAAGGTTCCGATCCGAATCCCAATCCGATTCGGATGGATATATACAATATCTGGGTACTTTTTCTAATAACGTCTGTACTGTAAACCTTGAGTTGTTAAAGCCCAAGTGCACCTCTCTCCTCAAGCGTGCATGTGAGTGTGGATGAGTGGATGTGTGCATGTATGAAGGGTCTGAGCGAGCAAAGTATGATTGTCAAATGGGATTTTAACACATTCTATATTGTGATTTGGAAAAAGGTTGTCATAAACGTTACTTAATTCATTTAAAAAAATAATACGAAAATGTGACTTTCTCCTTTATTTTTAAGTGTGAACGGTGGAGAGGTCCCCGGGGGGTGATCGAGTGATCACTTCCTGAGGATCCTTGATACCGAGGAATATTCATCCATCTTGCTATGGTCTGGATCATCTGCTGATCATGAGCCGGTGCAGGATGGATGGATATATACAATATCTGGGTACTTTTTCTAATAACGTCTATACTGTAAACCTTGAGTTGTTAAAGCCCAAGTGCACCTCCCTCCTCAAGTGTGCATGTGAGTGTGGATGAGTGGATGTGTGCATGTATGAAGGCTCTGAGTGAGCAAAGTATGATTGTCAAATGGGATTTTAACTATTTTAACTGTAAAATTAAATCAAATATATTTGCAAAAAAATACAAATATAACACACATTTATGCATATGTAAATTTATTGAGTTATAAACATTCATTCATTTAATTATTTCCTTCATGGATATAAAATTTACTAAACTAAAAATGTTTTCTATATTTTTATTGTAATATTTTCAGAATGTGTTTGTTCTATTTTTGACCAAAGTGAGACAAAGAAAACAATCTGAAGTTGTCTTTATTTTTTAGATTTAATGCCGTGATTTTAATAGTCCGGCCAGCGTGTGCACAGATTTTCCTCCATGCGGCCCCTGAGCTAAAATGAGTTTGACACCCCTGCTCTTAAACAACTTCAAAACCCTCCATCAACGTTTTATATACGCACTGCAAGTCTATATATAAAGTAGTAACAGACATGACAATATGTAATATGTACAATATTTACCGTATTTTGATCATTGTAGTCAATTGCACATTGATTTCCAAAAATAGGAACACGTGTGCTCCTATTTTTGGAAACAAACGTGATTGTGTTTTCTAATCATTGCAGAATCGATAACAGACAACAAAGACAACTATTTTTGGACAAATGAGAATTCACAACCATATATTTTTGAAACTGAATGAACGAAGGATAAACTACTGCTTCTAGAAGCCAGTACTGAGAAAGAGTGAGATGTTGGCACAGACGGAAGCCGATAGAGTGAGGTGAAAGCCACTCGAAGCTGCAAACGTGGAATTCGGAGACAAGCTATATCAACATAAATGGCGTGCTTAACCAGAAAAAAACATCCACGTCCAGCTGGACCAAAGAGACAACTGTCCATTGAGTGAGTCACATTTAAAATTAATCATGAAAAATGCAGCATGTCATTCGTGTATGATGACATATGCTGTCTGGCTAGCTGTGTTCTAACAAACGATTAAATGTGGGTTAAATACTTTACAGATACTATAATATGATTGTTCATGTTTTTCAGTCAGTACAAATTGGTGTTCTATCACAGGATTGTGCATTACAAACTCAAATATGTTTCATGTTGACGTAGACGCTAGCTTATCTCTTGCAGTAGCTAGCTTTTACGGCTAATACCGAATCACACCAATGTGTTACTACGCTAGAGAGTTCCTCAGTGAACTATTGAGTTCAGAGAAAAAACAATTGCTCTAAAATATTGCATGTAGTGTTTTTATTCTGCAAAATCTTTGACGTTACAGAGGTAATTGAACATAATAGCGTTTAAAATAAAAAATGAAAAAATCACGCCAGTTACTTTGCTGAGTAACTAATCACTCTGTAAACATCTCTTCTACACACTCTTACAATGAGGTAACTAAGTTACTTACTTAATTACTTTTTGGGAGAAGTAATTTGTAACTGCAACTAATTACTTTTTTTTAGAGATGACCACCACTGTTAATGCAACTCATTATTTCATCTTCCTCATACATGTCATACCAAAGACTATAGAAAAGGGGACCCATTACCTCCCTGCTTGGCACTCAGCATCAAGGGTTGGAATTAGGGGTTAAATCACCAAAAATGATTCCCGGGCGCAGCCACCGCTGCTACTCACTGCTCCCCTCACCTCCCAGGGGGTGAACAAGGGGATGGGTCAAATGCAGAGGACACATTTCACCACACCTAGTGTGTGTGACAATCATTGGTACTTTAACTTAACTTAATTATTGTGTTAAAGATTGGCTTTTGAATGTCCTGAATGCCTGTTTCCATGCTGTTGTTGTACTGAAGAGAAAGATGAGTTTCCATAACTCATCCATTCATAGCTGATGTCATCTTGTCCTTCGACAGCACTTCATTTAGACTGAATCAACAGCACCCCTGATGGTTGCAACCTTAATTACTTGAAAATTAGTTGACTGTTACGCCAATTGACTGCACCCATACTTAATTATGGTTGTTCTTTAAATTGGTGTATTGACAAGTGGTAGAAAAATGGGTGGATGGATGGATTAAAAAAAAAGAGATACATTTATTTAATTCCGTTTTTGAAATGTATTTTTTCCAAGCAATTCAGATATTTACATTTCATCTATTTCATTATTTTTAACGAAATAATTTGACCTAAAATTAGAATTGTTTTAAAAACAAAACAAAACAAAACATCTGGACAGTGTTTTCAGTAGTACCTCACTGTGGAAGTCGCTTCCTTCCGGGTTCGTTGGGCCACCAGTCACTGACATCACCACTCCTTTTCAGGTTTAACAATATTGTTTATTTTACAATAATCGTCCGATCGTGCAAAGTCTTTGTGTGCTTTTCAGCAATTGTCTTTTTCCTCGATCGAGCACATGAATGGTTTCCCTTCAGAATGCTCTGTCTTGCTCTCGCTCCCCTCGTGCTTCGCCAACCGCCATCAACAACCCCTCTCTCCTTCCCAGTTGCTCCCTTTAACAGAGCGACAGGTGATTAGATAAACGCGCCCAGGTGGGCCATGTACTCACCTGTCGTTGATCTCGAAGCCGGTCCTGACACATCCCGCTTCGCCGCAGGCCCGCAGGGGCCACGCCCCTCCACACTCACTTACAAGCTTAATTGGTTCTGACAAAACAACCCATCAAAATCAATTTGCTTGTTCCTCCAAAAAATAGCATCCCAACTTTAACATTTAAAATGTCTTTAAAAAGAAAAACGTTTAGATATGAAATAGTGATAAAAAATCAAAACAATATAATGTACTACGAACAACTGCAGTAGTTTTATTAAGTAATATAATAATAATGTACAACATTTACTTTGGAAAGTAGACTTCTACAACATCTTCTTTCAGCTGCTTTTCCATCAAACACACCATCAGCAGCTTATCCATATTTTCATGGATAAATGTCCATCGTTTTAAATATTTACCGGCGTTATCGACTCATTCTGCTTCAGTACGACGCAGGCGAGCAGTGATACGTGTCGCCAAGTTGGCGACACGCTCAGCCATGTCTTTGACGATTTTTCTTTTTTAATTCCCCAAATATAATCCACCTCTTCTCATTTTTTGCTTGCAATTTAAAGCACAGCAACTATCTGCGAGACAGCTCTTATCTCAAATGCCCTTAAGGACGCTCGTGGAAAACCAATATGGATTCCGAGCAAATATCTCAACATCAATAGCATTAATCAATGTAACAGAGGAAATTACCAATGCAATAGATGGTAAAGAATGTGCGGCCACAGTATTCATGGACTTAACAAAAGCATTTGACACAATTAATCATGATATTTTAATACAAAAATTAGAACGATATGGCATCAGAGGTTTGGTCTTGAACTGGGTAAGAAGCTGTTTAACCAACAGGAAGCAATATGTAAAGATGGGTGAAAATATGTCAAGACGGCGTGGCGAAGTTGGTAGAGTGGCTGTGTCAGCAATCGGAATGTTGCTGGTTACTGGGGTTCAATTCCCACCTTCTACCTTCCTAGTCACGTCCGTTGTGTCTTTGGGCAAGACACTTCACCCTTTGCCTCTGATGGCTGCTGGTTAGCGCCTTGCATGGCCGCTCCCGCCATCAGTGTGTGAATGTGTGTGTGAATGGGTAAATGTGGAAATACTGTCAAAGTGCTTTGAGTACCTTGAAGGTAGAAGAAAAGCGCCATACAAGTATAACCCATTTATCATTTAAGACGGCTAGATATATCTTGTGGTGTACCCCAGGGATCAATATTGGGACCAAGATTGTTTAATCTTTATATAAACGATATTTGTAAAGTTACAAAGGACTTAAAGTTAGTTTTATTTGCAGACAACACAACTGCTTTCTGTTCAGGAGAGAACACACAGAAGATAATACAAATAATAACAGAAGAAATGAACCAATTAAAAAGATGGTTTGACAAAAACAGACTATCTTTGAATCTCAGTAAAACTAAAATAATGCTATTTGGTAACAGTAGAACAGAGCATCATACACAAATAAATATAGACGGAGTAGATATTGAAAGAGTAAAAGAAACAATCAATCAATCAATCAATCAATCAATGTTTATTTATATAGCCCTAAATCACAAGTGTCTCAAAGGGCTGTACAAGCAACAACGACATCCTCGGTACAGAGCCCACATACGGGCAAGGAAAACTCACCCCAGTGGGACGTCAATGTGAATGACTATGAGAAACCTTGGAGAGGACCGCATATGTGGGTAACCCCCCCCCCCCTCTAGGGGAGACCGAAAGCAATGGATGTCGAGTGGGTCTGACATAATATTGTGAAAGTCCAACACATCAGCGAGAGTCCAGTCCATAGTGGGGCCAGCAGGAACCATCTCGAGTTGAGACGAGTCAGCAGCGTAGAGATGTCCCCATCTGATGAACAGGCTAGCGGTCCACCCCGGGTTTGGAGCAGAGTAGAAAAGAAAAGAAAAGAAACGGCAGATCAACTGGTCTAAAAAGGGAGTCTATTTAAAGGCTAGAGTATACAAATGAGTTTTAAGATGAGACTTAAATGCTTCTACTGAGGTAGCATCTCTAACTTTTACCGGGAGGGCATTCCATAGTATTGGAGCCCGAATAGAAAACGCTCTATAGCCCGCAGACTTTTTTTGGGCTCTGGGAATCACTAATAAGCCGGAGTTCTTTGAACGCAGATTTCTTGCCGGGACATATGGTACAATACAATCGGCAAGATAGGCAGGAGCTTGACCGTGTAGTATTTTATACGTAAGTAGTAAAACCTTAAAGTCGCATCTTAGGTGCACAGGAAGCCAGTGCAAGTGAGCCAGTATAGGCGTAATATGATCAAACTTTCTTGTTTTTGTCAAAAGTCTAGCAGCCGCATTTTGTACCATCTGTAATCTTTTAATGCTAGACATAGGGAGGCCCGAAAATAAAACGTTACAGTAATCGAGACGAGATGTAACGAACGCATGGATAATGATCTCAGCATCGCTTGTGGACAAAATGGGACGAATTTTAGCAATATTACGGAGATGAAAGAAGGCCGTTTTAGTAACACTCTTAATGTGCGACTCAAACAAGAGAGTTGGGTCGAAGATAATACCCAGATTCTTTACAGAGTCACCTTGTTTAATTGTTTGGTTGTCAAATGTTAAGGTGGTATTTTTAAATAGATGTCGGTGTTGAGCAGGACCGATAATCAGCATTTCCGTTTTCTTAGCGTTGCGTTGCAAAAAGTTAGCGGACATCCATTGTTTAATTTCATTAAGACACGCCTCCAGCTGACTACAATCCGGCGTGTTGGTCAGCTTTAGGGGCATGTAGAGTTGGGTGTCATCAGCATAACAGTGAAAGCTAACACCGTATTTGCGTATGATGTCACCTAGCGGCAGCATGTAAATACTAAAGAGTGCAGGGCCAAGAACCGAACCCTGGGGAACTCCGCACGTTACCTTAACATAGTCCGAGGTCACATTTTTATGGGAGACACACTGCATCCTGTCAGTAAGATAAGAGTTAAACCAAGACAAGGCTAAGTCTGTCATCCCAATACGCCTTTTGATACGCTCTAATAAAATATTATGATCAACAGTATCGAAAGCGGCGCTAAGATCAAGAAGCAGCAACATAGATGAAGCATCAGAATCCATCGTTAGCAATAGATCATTAGTCATTTTTGCGAGGGCTGTCCCCGTAGAGTGATTTGCCCTGAAACCGGATTGAAAAGGTTCACAGAGATTGTTAGACGCTAAGTGTTCATTTAGCTGCTGTGCTACAATTTTTTCGAGGATTTTCGAGATAAACGGCCGGTAGTTTACCAGGAGATCAGGATCGAGGTTAGGTCTTTTGAGTAGAGGATGAATAACCGCTTTTTTGAATGCTAGGGGAACAGTGCCAGAGGAAAGTGATAAGTTTATAATATTTAACACTGATGGACCTAATAATACAAAAAGCTTCTTGATAAGTTTCCCAGGAATTGGGTCAAGTAAACATGTTGTTTGTTTTGTCCCATTTACACATTTTGACAATTCCCCCAATGTTATTTCATCAAAGAGAGAGAAACTATTTTGGAGGGCGGTATCCGTCGTATATACAGTCGTATCTGTGTTAATAGAACCCAGTTGTAGCTGAGATGCATTGTCTTTAATCTCTTTTCTAATGACTTCAATTTTCTTATTAAAGAAATTCATAAAGTCATCTGCTGAGTGGGTGGAGCTACTGGGAGAAGTCCCTTGTTGGGTTAGCGATGCTACTGTACTAAACAGAAATTTAGGATCATTTTGGTTGAGGTGGATGAGATTTGAGTAATATTTAGCTTTAGCTGAGGTAAGCATGCGTTTATAAGTTATTAAACTATCACACCATGCTTGATGGAAAACCTCAAGTTTAGTCGCACGCCATTTGCGTTCCAGCTTTCTACATGATAATTTCTGGGCTTTAGTTTCTTCTGTAAACCATGGGGTACGCCTTTTAGGGGCCCTTTTTAGCTTTATCGGTGCTACAATATCAATGGTGTCGCGCAGGGCGTCATTAAAGTTGTTAGTGAGGTTATCAATAGAGCCCACATAATTTGGGAATGGTGCCATTACCGAAGGCAGTAGGTCAGTAAGAGTCGTCGTTGTGGCAGCATTAATGTTGCGGCTGCTATAGTAGTTATTATTATTATTATTAGTTTGTTGACAATGAGTCAGAACTTCGAATTTTAGAAGGTAATGATCGGACATTACTTTAGTGTACAGGAGTATCGTAACTTTAGAGGTGGTGACACCCCTGACAAGCACTAGATCTATCGTATTACCGTTGCGATGCGTGGGTTCATTTATTATTTGTGTAAGACCACAGCTATCAATTATAGTCTGGAGCGCCACGCATGGAGGGTCCGATGGGGTATTCATATGGATATTAAAGTCCCCCATTATGATTATATTGTCGGCGTGCGTCACTAGATCAGCAACAAACTCTGAGAATTCACTGATGAAGTCCGAATAGGGCCCAGGGGGGCGGTAGATAACAGCCAGGTGGAGAGGCAGCGGTGTGACAAACCTCAAAGTGAGCACCTCAAACGAGTTATATTTATTATTTAGGTTAGGTGTAAGATTATAGTTTTCATTGTATGTTAGTGCGACACCCCCTCTCCTTTTAAGAGGTCGGGCAACATGTGTATTGGTATAGCGAGGAGGAGATGCTTCATTTAGCGCAAAAAAATCGTCTGGTTTGAGCCAGGTCTCGGCGAGACCAACGACGTCAAGTTTGTTGTCTCTAATGACTTCATTAACTAATAGCGTTTTAGAAGATAATGATCTTATGTTTAAAAAGCCCATATTATAGGTAGTGGGCTCTTTTGAGGATTGTTTGTTGAAATTATCCGAAGTAGCAATATCAATAATGTTGCGTTTATTATGCGTATTGCACTTTAAATAGTTTCGACCATATCTAGGAATTTATACGACGGGGATATTCAGATTGTTTGCTTGATGTTGCGATAAACTGATCGCATCATAGTTAGCTACCTCAGTACAATGTATGTCTGCCTCTGACATGGTCACAAAAGAAAAAACATTATGTGAGTTGTGTTTTATTCTAAGAGAATTGCTATGTGTGCAGGGATTATCCAGCCTGACGCCGGCTAGTTCTAGTTTAAATGGCTTCTTACCCGGAGACTCCACGCTTCTTTGGTTAGCTTTTCTCTTTGTTGTTAGCCCAGCTCGGCATCCCCGCTTCTGCTTCCGCTCGCACCGCCTATGTCGTCTCCATTGGCGGTCACCGCTAGCACTTGACTCCGCTGCTACAAAGGCCGCTCGATGTAGCCCACGAAGTACTCCCATGCTAGCGAGGAGGTCCACCGTACATGCATCGTTCAGTCTATAACGACCCGATCCATCCACATCCAGAATTGTCTGTTGGTCATATGTGATCACAGAGTGTTCACGCTTTGAGCCAGCCATGAAATTGACAGAAATGACGGGAGTTCTGGGAGTATTAATAGATGTTAAAATGAACTGGAAATCTCATATACAAAACATACAACATAAGGTGGCAAAAAACATTTCAATAATGAATAAAGCAAAATACGTCCTGGGCCAAAAAGCACTTCATATTCTCTACTGATCGCTAGTGTTACCATATCTGAGTTATTGTGCAGAAATATAGGGAAATAACCACAAATGTGCGCTACATTAGCTAACCGTGTTACAAAAAAGATCAATTAGAATAATGAATAATGTTGGATATAGAGAACATACAAACCCTTTATTTATTGAGTCAAAAATATTAAAGTTCGTGATTTGGTAAAATTGCAAACAGCTAAAATGATGTGCAAAGCAAACTATAACCTGCTACCAAAGAATGCACAACAATTGTTCTCAACGAAAGAGGAGAAATATAACCTTAGAGGAAAATGTAATTTAAAACATTTGTATGCACGTACAACACTTAGAACCTTTAGCATACCAGTATGTGGAATTAAATTATGGAATGGATTAAGTAATGAAGTTAAACATTGTACTGATATGATCCAGTTTAAGAGGTTGTTCAAATTAATGGTGCTTACAAAGTACAAAGAAGAAGAATTATGAGAAATACTTTCCCCCTTATTGAAAATAGATATTCTTCATCTCAGTATGTTAATGACTGAATTAATTAATTACATATTACAAATCTGTTGTGTATACTAATTCACAGATGTTATTTTATTATAAAAAGGTCAGTAAATGATTCTATATATTTGTAAACGCTCTGAAGTGGGAAAGGGGTAGGATTAAATAAGCTTTGCTTCTTCCTACTCCTTTTTGGACATGATGTAAAGTGAAATGATATTAACCGGTGTGATGTATTATACTGTAAGTGTGTTCAGTGTTTCCCACACATTAATTTATTTGTGGCGGCCCGCCACGAAAGAGTTACGTCCGCCACAAATAAAAACTTTTTTTTTTTTTTTTGTCCTGTCCAGCTTCTCAGGCAAATCATATAGTTGATGTAGATGCCCATATAGGCTGTTCAGATTTACTTTACAAAAGAGAAGTGTAGGATACTTCTCTTGTTGCCTTATTTGTATTTGACCACTACTGTTTTCTGTTTATTTGTTACTGACTGTGGCAGGACACCTCTGCCTCTGTTTCACTTTATGTTGCTGGTAAATAATATGGTTGTAGTAGTAGGCTAAAGTTAGATTATTTAGTATGCACTAATTAAAGGGGCAGAGCTTTAAGAGACATTTTAGCTTTTATATTTTATAAGATATATTTTTTGTAAGAACCACAATTAATAAATATATTTTAGTGAATAACTTATTGTTCAAATCTGTATATAAATATGTACATAAAGTGTTGTAATTATATTGTAAAATGGATGGATGGATGGACGTTTAAAACAAAACTGTTATTATTAATTAGTAAGTATACATTTTTTAAGCCTTTTTAGAGAAAATCATATCATTGTAGTAAATTATGCAAATTACTCGATTATGTCATGGTGACCACGCCCATAGCCACGCCCCCACCGCCACAGGTATCTTGGCAGTTTATGGGAAACACTGGTGTTCATGTTCGAAATAAACTAAAGAAAGAAAGAAAAAAGTTGGGGCACTCTTAAGTTGAGGTAGCGTTTTTCTTTCAACCTTGGTGATAAAATTCAACATCTACTTGGAATTAATTGGTGAGAGGCCCACTGACTCTTTCAACTCAAGCTTTATTGATAACATAAAGGTTTGAAAACCATGTTGTCTTTGACTTGTAAGGCAACCATTTGATTGAACTCAAAATTGTGCATTTTACTTAACTGCTTGTTTTCTTGCCGAAATGCTGTTCTTTTACAAATCACAGCACATCAATCAATCAATCAATCAATGTTTATTTATATAGCCCTAAATCACAAGTGTCTCAAAGGGCTGTACAAGCCACAACGACATCCTCGGTACAGAGCCCACATACGGGCAAGGAAAACTCACCCCAGTGGGACGTCAATGTGAATGACTATGAGAAACCTTGGAGAGGACCGCATATGTGGGTAACCCCACATCTTATGTATTGTCTTTTTTCCGCCATACTTGAAGGGACCTCGTCTTTCTAAGTGTGCTTTCAGCACTAGAAGGGATTGCGAACACATTATGGGGCGCTAAGGCCACACACTATTCAACTGTATGCTGTTCATATAGAAAGTGTTACTCTTCACAGTGCTCCAATTGGTGAGAATTCAGCTCAAGAGACCCTGTGCAATATTCTGAGGCATGGAAGTGGGAGGGATAGGAGTGGAGTGAGTCAACCACCATGTATTACGCATGCTGCATCAGCGTGTTGGAGGAGGGTGGGGAGCAAAGTCCGCCTACTGTACCGTACCTTCCTAAATATCATGGGAATGGTAAACAAAGAGGTGGATTTTGGGATTTTTTCTGTATATTTTTCAATGAGTTGGAGTCTTGAGAAGTTGTCAGTGAGAGCAACTTCTATTGTGCATCATCAGTGTATGAGAAATTCCAAGTCAAAATGTCAGCTTTATTGTCCAAACAGGATTTTAACAGCTGTCTTTACTGACAAGAAAAAGTAAATTAAGTACACAAAACAGTTGCAAATAAAAATAACACATTTGCATAATATTGATTCTAAAAAAATGTTTCCTACAGATAAGACACAGAAAATATATTTTCCTACCTAACTTTCGACTAGGGTTGTACGGTATACCGGTACGAGTATAGTACCGCGATACTAATGAATCATATTCGGTACTGTAACACCTCTAAAAAGTACAGGTCCATCACCCCCCCCCCCCCGTCGTCGTCACGTCATGACATTGCTGGTTTTGCGAGCAGAGGAGCATGTTCGGCAGCGCACAATTACGGAGTACTTACAAGCAGACAATGTGTGTAGACAGAAAAAATGGAGAATGGAAGCATTTTGTCTTAAAAACTAACGATAAAGATGAAGCTATAACACTAAAACGCAGTCAGGAAGAGGTGCTTTAAGACATGGTTATCTAGCTAGCGGCTAAAGTCCATCCGCAGTCTGCAGTGTTTAATTTACTTCTAAATCACTAATCCTCGCCTACATGGTGACAAATAAAGTACGATTCTTACAAGTATAATCCCTGCAGGACGAGGAATAGCTAAACATGCTTCACTACACACCGTAGCTCACCGGCGTCACCATGTAAACAAATGCCATGGGTGGATCTACACCTGACATCCACTGTAATGATACCAAGTACAGTAGCGTATCCAGTCGATACTACTATAATTACATCGATATTTTTTAGCATCACAAAATCTTTTTTAGTTTTTTTTAAGTTTATATTATGTTTATAAACTCAGGAAATATGTCCCTGGACACATGAGGACTTTGAATATGACCAATGTATGATCCTGTAACGACTTGGTATCGGATTGATACCCAAATTTGTGGTATCATCCAAAACTAATGTAAAGTATCAAACAACAAAATAATAAGTGATTATTACATTTTAACAAAAGTGTAGATAGAACATGTTGAAACGGAAAATAACCAACTATTAACAGTAAATGAACAAGTAAATTAATAATCAATTTTTACAGCTTGTCCTTTATAATGTTGACAAAATAATAGAATGGAAAATGACACAATATGTTACTGCATATGTCAGCAGCTAAATTAGGAGCCTTTGTTTGCTTACTTAATAACAGAAAAGTTGTCTTGTATGTTCACTATTTTATTTAAGGACAAACTTGCAACGTGTAATTCAAATTCCAATAAATCCACTGTCATCAAGTGCTTAAAAAAAAAAAAAAATCGCTGTGTGTTACATCCTGTCGGTTTTCCCGTCTTTTAGAGATGTGGATGTATGATTTGACTAGTTTTCAAAAATATTCAAGTAAAGTTAACCTTTAATTGTCTGCAAAAGTTTATTTCATGGGATTTACAACAATATTAGCAAATTCTTAATATAATGAAACAAACTTTATAAAACATGTGTTATTGTTTTTACTTTAGTCACTTGCTAAAACCATTTTCAGTTCCATAAAAAAAGTATGTATGTAAGTATGTGATTGGGACTTGTAATCAGATCGGATCTGAGGCCAAGAATGCTGATTGGGACATCCTAAAATAAAGAGAACAGAGAGATTATATTTTCATACTTGTATTCACCAAATTACATCGAAAGCATGTTTTATATTAAGTTAAGTTAAAGTTAAAGTACCAATGATTGTCACACACACACTAAGCGTGGTAAAATTTGTCCTCTGCATTTGACCCATCCCCTTGTTCCACCCCCTGGGAGGTGAGGGAACTGTGGGCAGCAGCGGTGCCGCGCCCGGGAATCATTTTGGTGATTTAACCCCCAATTCCAACCCTTGATGCTAGTGCCAAGCAGGGAGGTAATAATGGGTCCCATTTGTATAGTCTTTGGTATGACTCGGCCGGGGTTTGAACTCACAACCTACCGATCTCAGGGCGGACACTCTAACCACTAGGCCACTGAGTATTAGAGTCTCAAGTATAGTCCGATAACAATTTTAATCCGATACGCTATTAGCATTACTCATAGGACATACTTGTATTATTTTGTAGTGTAGAATGTTGTACAGATTTATGTTTTTGAATTGGTAATTTTATTTTTTCATGAAGTAGTAAATTAAATGATGTGGACACATTTGTTACTGGATACTTTCAAAAACGCTTCTACCTTTTGAGAATTTGCGTCTGTTACTAAAATGCAACTATAACTATTTGATCCTAGTTTATATTGACAAATATCATATTTCAGATTGTTTAATCAAGAACATGTATTACGTCTGGCTTGTGTGCTATTATATGCTTAGCTGTTGCTTAGCTGCTCGCTCCTAATAACCTATAGCCTACCATGTTTACCTTTTGTAAATTACTTCTCTAAAATACAAGAAAAGATACAACGTGTGTGCTTTTTGGAGGACATTTAGATGTTATATGGCTGTCGTGCTTTGTGCAAGTAAACACGCTGCAGGACTGCTTGTTTTCCGCAATTTTAGATGCAAGCCGATATCATTTGATATCTGTTGCTGACATCGGACCGATATCAATTTTGGATCCGGACACCCCTAATAAAAAGACTTGGTTTTAGTACACGAGCATAAATCCAATTAAAAATGTATTAATATTACCATGTTTATTCCAAATCGTTTAATTTTTCATTGTGTTAATCATCAGATTGTTGTGTCTACAACAGAGCAGCAGCTGTTCGCCATCCCCTAAAGTTATACATTGTGAATATTAAGCAGTGAATACATGTTCATGGAGTACACTTTACTGTCGGCAGTGCTGCTAACAAGCTTCAAGGACAGACTCTTAAATAAGAGTATAAGCCACCCAAAAGGTAGAATCAATGATCGAATGTGTGTGTGTGTGTGTGTGTGTGTGTGTGTGTGTGTGTGTGTGTGTGTGTGTGTGTGTGTGTGTGTGTGTGTGTGTCCGCCCCATGTCCGCCCTTTCTTCCTTGTGCCACCCCCAAGAGATTCCTGCCCTGGGCAATTGCCTAATTGGCCCATCGCTAGAACCGCCACTGGTGTGTTGGACAGCGGTGCCTGTGAGGAATAGCCCATTACACATTAATGGTAAATTAGCTATGCTTATAAGTGTGTGAGTGTTTATGCAGGGGCGTGTGTCTGCATGCTTTTGTGTAACTGAGGGGAGCGGCAGCTGTGATTTGTCAGTGCATTTTGATCCCATCCCTTGAGAGTCCATGCTAAATTAGGCTGTTATATTATTTAAAGATGCCCTGGGCTGACTTTCAGCTGGATATATTTGTGCAGTGATTGTATATGAATACATATTCTTTGTCATATTTATATGACTCCGCATGTGCATTTTCATCCTGCCTGCCAAAGAGGAAATGTTCAACTTAGACGAGGTTGATTTACTGTTTTCTATGAATTTAAATGACTTTGTTACACCATATTTGTTTGTTTCTGTTTCTTCTTTTGCACACAGCCAGTCCCTCAATTAATCGGAGTTGGAACTAGAGAAAACAAACAAAACAAAACAAAAAATTATAATTCATAACTGCCACACATACATCTATGAACAAATGTCATATGTTTATTGTGACCAATAAGATTGCAATAGTGTATAAATTGGCCTCTTTGTAAGTGTACAACTATCTTAATCAGTGTCAATTGAGTGCATGCTTTGCAAAGCATATTCTAACATATTGTTAATATTTTGTCACATTTTTCCCCCATTGAATAAAACTGTTCATAATGTATTTTTAACATTCTCAGTCACAGATTGAAAATGATCTATTTGTGGGGATGCTGTGTCAATATGACATAATCGTATATTTGCATAATTGTCTATGATGCATGTATTTAAAAAAAAAAAAAAAATAAAAAATAAAAAAAAAAAAAATATATATATATATATATATATATATATATATATATATATATATATATATATATATATATATATATATATATATATATACATACATCCATCCATCCATTTTCTACCGTTTGTCTCTTTCGGTGTCGCGGGGGGTGCTGGAGCCTATCTCAGCTGCAATCGGGCGGAAGGCGGGGTACACCCTGGACAACAGGGCCAACACAGATAGACAGACAACATTCACACTCACATTCACACACTAGGGCCAATTTAGTGTTGCCAATCAACCTATCCCCAGGTGCATGTCTTTGGAGGTGGGAGGAAGCCGGAGTACCCGGAGGGAACCCACGCAGTCACGGGGAGAACATGCAAACTCCACACAGAAAGATCCCAAGCCTGGGATTGAACTCAGGACCTTCGTATTGAGAGGCACATGCACTAACCCTTATTCCACCATGCTGCCCATATATATATATATATATATATATATATATATATATATATATATATATATATATATATATATATATATATATATATATATATATATATATATATGTGTGTGTATATATATATATATATATGTGTGTGTGTGTGTGTGTGTGTGTATTAAGGCTGCAGCTAACGATTATTTTTCTATCGATTAATCTATAGATTATTTTTTCGATTAATCGGTTAATCTATAGATTATTTTTTTTTTCGATTAATCTATAGATTATTTTTCCTTTTACCGATTATTTTTTTATTCAAAATGAAGATGAAAAAATAAATGTAGGCCAGTTTTTTCAAAAGGCATGGCTGAATGTTGTGTGTTGTGTGTGTGTGTGTGTGTGTGTGTGTGTGTGTGTGTGTGTGCGTGCGTGTGTGTGTGTGTATGTATGTATATATATATATATATATATATATATATATATATATATATATATATATATATATATATATATATATATATATATATATATTAGGGCTGCAACTAACGATTCATTTGATAATCGATTAATCTGTCGATTATTACATCGATTAATAATCGGATAAAAGAGACAAACTATATTTTTATCCTTTCCATATTTTATTGAAAAAAACCAGCATACTGGCGCCATGTTTTCAACTTGCCAAATAAAACAAGGAACATGTTACAAAAATGCACACTTTTGACACCCCTGCTATAGATAATAAAAAATTCAATCTGATAAATCTATCGATAAAAAGCAGAGCCTGACGACGCATGCGTGTTTATCATAACTCTCTCGCTCTCGCTCTCTGTCTCTGCCCCTCCCTCACGAATGCTGCTGCGCGCACAATTTGTTTTGTTTTTAACCCCTTCTTAACCCTAAACGTACATTGTTAATACACGCAACCATAACTCAAAATGTCCTCTTTTGCGGAGCTGTCAGGGCGAAGTTTCTTAAATGCCTCAAATTTCTGGCATTTTGAGTATTGTTTACAGAACGTGCAGTACGCTACTTAATATGTCCGTGTGGAAACTTGTTCGGTACACCTCCGCACCGAACCGAAACCCCCGTACCGAAACGGTTAAATACAAATACACGTACCGTTACACCCCTATTATTTTGATTATTGTTTCTCAGCTGTAAATGTTGCAGTTCATAAATAAAGGTTAAAAAAATAAAATAAAAAAACGTAGCCTCAGCGCATGCGCATAGCATAGATCCAACGAATCGATGACTAAATTAATCGCCAACTATTTTTATAATCGATTTTAATCGATTTAATTGATTAGTTGTTGCAGCCCTAATATATATATATATATATATATATTGCATGCGGCCGGGCTGTGACAAGCTCGCTAGCTTAAATGCAACATAAAAACAAAAGACCTTAACGTCTTTCCCCAAATAAAAAGCGACATACCCCAATCGAAACTTACATAAAAACATTACTGTTTGAGCAGCTAAGCTATGCAATTATTTACATTGAAACTACAAGCTATGCTCTCTTAGCACAGAGTGACCGTTCCATACTCAGAAGAATACGAGACGGAGGTGTTTTTACAATATGTTCAAGGACTGCTGTGCAAAGTTGGACACCACATTTCAGTGTGTGTACAAGTACTTTTTGAGCACATTCAACAATTCCGCGATAATAATGATAACCGTGATCATTTTTCATCACGATAACTGTGATATAACATTTTCATATCGTTACATCCGGAAGAATGTACTCCAACACAACCCTAGTATTTCATATGTATTAAAATTAGAGTGTAAGGCAGGGGTGTCCAAAGTGCGGCCCAGGGGCCATTTGCGGCCCACAGGTAATTTTTTAACGGCCCCGCGGCACATTCTAAAAATTCGATTAAAAAAATAAAAAACATAAAAAGTGGTACAAAAGAGCAAATGTAACAAGAACATGTTGCAATGTTTACTTTAATAACACAAAGCTGCCATGCAGGCTGTTTTTTTCTTTAAAAAACAATAATGAATCAAAATCAATGTCATTATGAATTATTGACCTATTCAAAGCTCCAATTACGTCACATTAAATATTCCGCTTTGGAATATTTTTTGGGGAAAATATTTTGTGACTGCCATATACAAAACTAAGCTGTTTTGTTTAAAGGGCCTAAAACGACCAAACAAAAAACATAAACAACAACAAAAGTTATAATTGACGGATAGATCTGAAGTTGATCTTGAGACTATTGTGTTAAAAGTTTTAAAAAAAAGTATGATTTATTTTTTAATACTTTACTGAGCAGGACCCTTTTGGATCCCCAATAATTTTAGTTGCTCAAAAATAATAATGAATTAATGTTGTTATGAGTTATGCTATGAACTCCAATTATTATATAATCTCAAATATTCCACTTGAACAAGTTATTGGGGGAAAATATTGCATATTTTGTGTTTTTTCCATAAAAAAACAGGGTTTTCTTTGACAAAAAGAGCATACAACTTAAATCTTGAAAAAACACTGTATATTGACAGGTAGACCTAATGTTGATCTGGAGATTTAGACCTTGAATAATAATAATAATACTAAATAATGACACATTTTTAATATTTTTTTTACCTAAACCCTTTGGGGTCCCCAGGATCAAGCCTGAGTGGAGGCCTAAATGTACATTTTTTTATACATATATTGTATTGTTTTTTAAAATAAAAAAGATCAAAATGGCCCCGGCTTGCTTTGATATTTCAGTGTGCGGCCCTCAGTGGAAAAAGTTTGGACACCCCTGGTGTAAGGTATTTTAGTATTTGAATTTGGATATTACACTTGTGTAGTATCAAATGTATGTATGGTCTATATAAGCAGCATATTTCTCCTCAAAATGAATAACCTTGCAGTTAAGCCTCCATGTAGGTGGGCTTGTCAGCAACTTCTGACTCAAGGTGATCTTACCCATGTTCTTATTTTTAAGTCCTCGCCTCCTTCCAAGTGACGTGGCCATCATACTTTGTTCCGCTGAGGTCGCCATTACATGCTTCTCATGCACTTTCGATGAGGTCACACTGTATGAATGCATCACGTGGCATCACATTGGAGACGTTTCGTTATTCTGATCCGGTACATCTCGTCTCCCCCCCACCCCCCGTGGTGTCAGGGATCTCAACCTCAGCAGGGGTTCCTTAATAGATGGAGGCAGGGGCCGAGCATGTTTCCAAGTAATGTTCAACTGTGTGTTTGCTAACGTTAGGATGTTGTTTCGTGTCTGCCTATTTGGGTTTAGGAGTCAAATAAATGCTGGTGGTTCTTTGTGTTATTCCCGCCAGGATCATATTGTTCTATTGATATGGAGATCTGGGAGGCTCTCAATCTGCTTTTGTCGATGCTTCTTTACTATTGATATAGGCAATTGTTCCAAATAGAAATGAGCAATAAAGGATTTTGATTGTTGACATTGTTTTCCGCCATTTGTGCATATTTTTCATTTGGATTCTTTTGTTTTCATACAGTATGTCATACGCTGGGCAGCACGGTGGAAAAAGGGGTTAATGCATGTGCCTCACAATACGAAGGTCCTGAGTAGTCCTGAGTTCAATCCCGGGCTCGGGATCTTTCTGTGTGGAGTTTGCATGTTCTCCCCGTGACTGCGTGGGTTCCCTCCGGGTACTCCGGCTTCCTCCCACCTCCAAAAACATGCACCTGGGGATAGGTTGATTGGCAACACTAAATTGGCCCTAGTGTGTGAATGTGAGTGTGAATGTTGTCTGTCTATCTGTGTTGGCCCTGTGATGAGGTGGCGACTTGTCCAGGGTGTACCCCGCCTTCCGCCCGAATAGGCTCCAGCACCCCCCGCGACCCCAAAAGGGACAAGCGGTAGAAAATGGATGGATGGATGTCATACGCTAATCTAAAAGAGCTGCTGTGGTAACAAGTTTAATTTGTTACGTGACGGATCTTGTAACTCTCGTACCCATTGAAATGAACACAATTCCATTAATCCCTTATGGGTCACGAAAAAGTCTACCATTTTAACAAGTACCATGCTTTTAGATAAAAATAGAAGTAATTTTCGATGACAAGAACAACTCAATAGAATGTAGTAGTAACAACTACAGTAGTTTTATTAAGTATTCTAATAATAATGTACAGCATTTACCTTGGATAGTTGCTTCTCGGTCAAATACTTTCAGCAGCTTGTCTATATTTTTATGGCTAAATGTCCGCCATTTAGAAATTATTTTGACGCCCTTAGCTAGCCTTTCTCAGCTCCTGCACCTGTATGGTGCAAATTCTAGCAGTGCAAGGCTCGTACTCCCTGGCTACGTTGGCTACACACACACCTCGGTCATGTTTTTCAATTTTTTTTTTCTTTGATTCAATGACTATCATTAGCTTACTCTTCTCAGCGCTGTCCTTCTCTCGCTTTCTTCCCTAAAATTAAGTTTTATATGTCTAGCTATCCACAACAACAAAATGTTTAAGTGTTTGAGCTATTAACTAGCTCAAATTGGATATTGGGCAGCTCTTACGGGGTTCACTGTGGCATTCGCTACAACGACAAGCGGTGAGGAAGTATCTGAAGCTGGACCACAACTGCATTTTTTTCTCGCAACTTAAAGTACCAGTAGAGTAGAAAACAAGTTGCCTCTATATTGAAGCTATTATCATATATATCTGATGTATGACAGCAAAAGACTCATAAAGTTTGCGAAAAAATAGATATGATCAAAATAGTATCAATCTCACAGAGATTCCCGAGCCATTTTGAGAGATAAGGAAGCCAGACAAGTCATGGTATGACGTGGAGGTAGGAACCGCACATTTCTTCATCACCAGCAACAATGCAAATCATGCAGACTTTGTGAGAGCCAACGATTACTTTGGGAAAAATCGTGATCCAGAAACTTATATTGTTGATCCTGAATAAAGGGTGGATGGTCTACAAGTTTTAGAATATCTGCTAAACAAATCCAGCTTTGGTGAAACACTAAACATCATGTAGCAGTATTGCTAAGTGCTAAATAAGAAATACAAACAACGGACATAATAAAACGATAGCTTACTGTACGATGTCTGCTCTTACTTTGATGACGACTGATAGGATGTCCATGTCTTCCCATTTATATGAACAATGAATCATAATGCAGACGAAGGGTTATCAAGGTAAAGTCTCCCTGCAGGCACTGTCTTCGGTAGGGTTGGGTATCGAGTATCGAGTATCGAGTATCGATTGGAACCGGGACTAACTTTCCGATTCTCCCGGAATCGTTCAAAAGTTTAAATTTCGATTTCTATTTTCGATACCAGTCCGCCGACCGGAAAAAAATATGTCCGCCGAACCGGAAGAAGAAGCCGCTGAACACCAACGACGAAGCGCCCACCGCCGGAAGTGTTAGCATAGCCGAGCGAGTCAGTCAAGCTCAAGCATGGATAGCGGGCTTCGGCGGTCGAAAGTGTGGCTTTACTTTACAAAAAAAAATGAAATAACCGCGAAATAACAGAGCTCCATGTCCATCAAGAAACGAGTGGAGAGAGAGCTGCAGATGTACCAGGACGTTCCACCGATACTTATGTCTGACGACCCTGCTGCATGGTGGTGGAACCAACAAAAGACTTATCCTTTGCTGTCATATCTCGCTTTCTCCTATGTATGCGTTCAAGCTTCTTCCACACCCAGCGAACGTGTATTTTCCACAGCAGGAGACACTATCTGTCCAGAACGCTCACGCATCCTGCCTGAGAAGGCGGATATGGTCATTTTCCTAAACAAGAACTGTCTCTGATTTTATACTGTACCTGCTGCTAATCTGGACTGGGTTTTGCAAGTTGTTTCTTATTGTTTATTTGCTTTTCTGCACCAGGTTAGCCCATCAGTGGGAGCACGGTAACATTTTTAAGTACCTGCAGCATCATACACTTGTGTGTGTAAATGTGTTTTCATGAGGTTTCCTGCAGCATCATAGACTTATGTGTAAATGTGTTTTCATGAGGTTTCCTGCAGCATCATAGACTTATGTGTAAATGTGTCATGTCTGTGTTGATCTTGTTTTTGTTTTGCTTGGTTTTTGGACACTTTTTAGTTCCTGGTTTCACTTCCTGGTTTTGTTTTGTTTCCATAGTTACTCATTAGTTTCACCTGTTCCACGTTTGGACTCACACACACCTGTCTCACGTTTTCACATTGTCATGTCACGCACCTGTTCACAGTTAGTCACGCACCTGTTTTCACTTATCATGTCACTATATAGGCTTTTCTGTTTCTGTTGTTCGTCCTGGCGACATCTCACATTCATGCCATGTTCACAGTTTCTTGTTTCATCTCATGCCAAGTAAGTTTTGTTTATTGTTCATAGTTTTGTGCCCACGTGCATGTCTTTTGTTTCATAGTCTAGTTTTCTACTTCCGCCTTTGTGCGCGCTTTTTGTTTTGTCATAGCCAAGTTTTGTTACCTCCTCTGTGAGCGCCTTTTGTTTGTACCTTTTTGTTTGAGTTAAGATATTAAACATGTCCTCACCTGCACGCCACGTATGGTCCAATTCGTTTGCACCACGGGAGAGTAAACCACGTCTAAGACCAAGTCTTGACAGATGTCGCCAGCATAAGAGCTCTCCCGCAAAAAATTTGGACAATTTTGACGAGGCAACGTGGGAGGTCCTCCGCGCGATGGAGGAAGAGACGCTGCGTTATTCCTCCGGTAAGCGCAGAAACCTGATGTGGGGGCCAGATGGAAATCTGGTGCCATTGAGCTCCAGTTGGTCCGAGGATGGCGCTGCGTCACCGCAGTCCTGGAAGCGCCGCTCCAGACCAAAGACATCAGGGAAGGCGAGCGGACAGCATGCGGCGCTGCCGCAGGCTCCTCCCACTCCGGGCGGAAGCAGGTTGCTGCCAGCTCCACAGCTCCAAAATGACATCACAGACCAGGATTTTTTTTTTCTGAACTCTTTTTCTTTTGATCATCCGCCTCCAGCCAAAGACTCTAAAAACATGATAAGACATTACCAGGACATGTTTTTAGAAATCAGATCCTGTCAATCCAAGCCACCCAAATTCCATGCCCCGCTCCCCAGGACTCAAGCCACGCCCAAGTCACACTTTTTTTTTTCACCCACAAGATCCCAGGTACAAGAAGAAAGACATTTTGGACAATTTAGAGGGGAGGATTCTGCCCTCCTCCTGAACCCCCTCCGCCCACCCCAAAAGACGGTTCCAGACCGCGGGGAGCGCGTCTGGGATCCGCTCCTTGAGGGGGGGGCTAGGGCTGGGAATTGTTCAGGTGGGGTGGGTCAGCATCGCCATGCCAAGCCACAGCCTCCAGCTCGGCCACCACCACCACCTGTCTTTCGACCATGCCAAGATCCACCTGCTCCACGCCCAGCTCCACGCCAAGCGCCACCAGTACCTGCTCCACGCCAAGCGCCACCAGTACCTGCTCCACGCCAAGCGCCGCCAGTACCTGCTCCACGCCAAGCGCCGCCAGTACCTGCTCCACGCCAAGCGCCACCAGTACCTGCTCCACGCCAAGCGCCGCCAGTACCTGCTCCACGCCAAGCGCCGCCAGTACCTGCTCCACGCCAAGCGCCACCAGTATCTGCTCCACGCCAAGCGCCGCCAGTACCTGCTCCACACCAAGCGCCGCCAGTACCTGCTCCACGCCAAGCGCCGCCAGTCGCAGCTTCACGACGCCAAGTGCCGCCAGTCGCAGCTTCACGACGCCAAGTGCCGCCAGTCGCAGCTTCACGACGCCAAGTGCCGCCAGTCGCAGCTTCACGACGCCAAGTGCCGCCAGTCGCAGCTTCACGACGCCAAGTGCCGCCAGTCGCAGCTTCACGACGCCAAGTGCCGCCAGTCGCAGCTTCACGACGCCTAGTGCCGCCCGTGGCTGCCCCACGCCGCCAAGTGCCGCCCGTGGCTGCCCCACGCCGCCAAGTGCCGCCCGTGGCTGCCCCACGCCGCCAAGTGCCGCCCGTGGCTGCCCCACGCCAAGACCAAAGCCAAGACCAAGACCCGCCAAGTGACCAAGACCAAGAACCGCCAAGTGACCAAGACCCGCCAAGTGACCAAGACCAAGACCCACCAAGTGACCGAGACCAAGAACCGCCAAGTGACCAAGAACCGCCAAGTGACCAAGAACCGCCAAGTGACCAAGACCAAGACCCGCCAAGTGACCAAGACCAAGACCCGCCAAGTGACCAAGACCAAGACCCGCCAAGTGACCAAGACCAAGACCCGCCAAGTGACCAAGACCAAGACCAAGTCCAAGCACCGCCACGCCAAGACCAACCACGCCAAGACCAACCACGCCAAGACCAACCACGCCAAGTCCAAGACCAAGACCAACCATGCCAAGACCAAGACCATGACCCACGGTGCCAAGACCAAGACCGCCAAGGCCAAGACCACCCATGCCAAGACAAAGACCCGCCACGCCAAGCTTCGCCGCCTGACGCGCCACGCCAAGCTTCGCCGCCTGCCATGATGACGACACGCCTGCCTCCTCGTCTGCCACGAAGGTGGCCACTGCCTGGTCGTCCGCCACGCCAAGTGCGCCCACCTCCTCATCGGCCATGGATATGGCCATTCCCGGGTCGCCCACCTCGTCAGGTACAGCGGCGGTCTACGCGTCGCCGCCACCTGATCCTGCCTCGGTGGATTCGGGGCCACTTGGCCTGGCGACCCACCGCCATGTCCCCCTCCCGCCCTCCCATGACTCTTGATCCTGTTTTGTGTTTTGTTTTTTGGACATCTGGGATCTGTCCGTAAGGGGGGGGCTCTGTCATGTCTGTGTTGATCTTGTTTTTGTTTTGCTTGGTTTTTGGACACTTTTTAGTTCCTGGTTTCACTTCCTGGTTTTGTTTTGTTTCCATAGTTACTCATTAGTTTCACCTGTTCCACGTTTGGACTCACACACACCTGTCTCACGTTTTCACATTGTCATGTCACGCACCTGTTCACAGTTAGTCACGCACCTGTTTTCACTTATCATGTCACTATATAGGCTTTTCTGTTTCTGTTGTTCGTCCTGGCGACATCTCACATTCATGCCATGTTCACAGTTTCTTGTTTCATCTCATGCCAAGTAAGTTTTGTTTATTGTTCATAGTTTTGTGCCCACGTGCATGTCTTTTGTTTCATAGTCTAGTTTTCTACTTCCGCCTTTGTGCGCGCTTTTTGTTTTGTCATAGCCAAGTTTTGTTACCTCCTCTGTGAGCGCCTTTTGTTTGTACCTTTTTGTTTGAGTTAAGATATTAAACATGTCCTCACCTGCACGCCACGTATGGTCCAATTCGTTTGCACCACGGGAGAGTAAACCACGTCTAAGACCAAGTCTTGACAGATGTCGCCAGCATAAGAGCTCTCCCGCAAAAAATTTGGACAATTTTGACGAGGCAACGTGGGAGGTCCTCCGCGCGATGGAGGAAGAGACGCTGCGTTATTCCTCCGGTAAGCGCAGAGACCTGATGTGGGGGCCAGATGGAAATCTGGTGCCATTGAGCTCCAGTTGGTCCGAGGATGGCGCTGCGTCACCGCAGTCCTGGAAGCGCCGCTCCAGACCAAAGACATCAGGGAAGGCGAGCGGACAGCATGCGGCGCTGCCGCAGGCTCCTCCCACTCCGGGCGGAAGCAGGTTGCTGCCAGCTCCACAGCTCCAAAATGACATCACAGACCAGGATTTTTTTTTTCTGAACTCTTTTTCTTTTGATCATCCGCCTCCAGCCAAAGACTCTAAAAACATGATAAGACATTACCAGGACATGTTTTTAGAAATCAGATCCTGTCAATCCAAGCCACCCAAATTCCATGCCCCGCTCCCCAGGACTCAAGCCACGCCCAAGTCACACTTTTTTTTTTCACCCACAAGATCCCAGGTACAAGAAGAAAGACATTTTGGACAATTTAGAGGGGAGGATTCTGCCCTCCTCCTGAACCCCCTCCGCCCACCCCAAAAGACGGTTCCAGACCGCGGGGAGCGCGTCTGGGATCCGCTCCTTGAGGGGGGGGCTAGGGCTGGGAATTGTTCAGGTGGGGTGGGTCAGCATCGCCATGCCAAGCCACAGCCTCCAGCTCGGCCACCACCACCACCTGTCTTTCGACCATGCCAAGATCCACCTGCTCCACGCCCAGCTCCACGCCAAGCGCCACCAGTACCTGCTCCACGCCAAGCGCCACCAGTACCTGCTCCACGCCAAGCGCCACCAGTACCTGCTCCACGCCAAGCGCCGCCAGTACCTGCTCCACGCCAAGCGCCGCCAGTACCTGCTCCACGCCAAGCGCCACCAGTACCTGCTCCACGCCAAGCGCCGCCAGTACCTGCTCCACGCCAAGCGCCGCCAGTACCTGCTCCACGCCAAGCGCCACCAGTATCTGCTCCACGCCAAGCGCCGCCAGTACCTGCTCCACACCAAGCGCCGCCAGTACCTGCTCCACGCCAAGCGCCGCCAGTCGCAGCTTCACGACGCCAAGTGCCGCCAGTCGCAGCTTCACGACGCCAAGTGCCGCCAGTCGCAGCTTCACGACGCCAAGTGCCACCAGTCGCAGCTTCACGACGCCAAGTGCCGCCAGTCGCAGCTTCACGACGCCAAGTGCCGCCAGTCGCAGCTTCACGACGCCAAGTGCCGCCAGTCGCAGCTTCACGACGCCTAGTGCCGCCCGTGGCTGCCCCACGCCGCCAAGTGCCGCCCGTGGCTGCCCCACGCCGCCAAGTGCCGCCCGTGGCTGCCCCACGCCGCCAAGTGCCGCCCGTGGCTGCCCCACGCCAAGACCAAAGCCAAGACCAAGACCCGCCAAGTGACCAAGACCAAGAACCGCCAAGTGACCAAGACCCGCCAAGTGACCAAGACCAAGACCCACCAAGTGACCGAGACCAAGAACCGCCAAGTGACCAAGAACCGCCAAGTGACCAAGAACCGCCAAGTGACCAAGACCAAGACCCGCCAAGTGACCAAGACCAAGACCCGCCAAGTGACCAAGACCAAGACCCGCCAAGTGACCAAGACCAAGACCCGCCAAGTGACCAAGACCAAGACCAAGTCCAAGCACCGCCACGCCAAGACCAACCACGCCAAGACCAACCACGCCAAGACCAACCACGCCAAGTCCAAGACCAAGACCAACCATGCCAAGACCAAGACCATGACCCACGCTGCCAAGACCAAGACCGCCAAGGCCAAGACCACCCATGCCAAGACAAAGACCCGCCACGCCAAGCTTCGCCGCCTGACGCGCCACGCCAAGCTTCGCCGCCTGCCATGATGACGACACGCCTGCCTCCTCGTCTGCCACGAAGGTGGCCACTGCCTGGTCGTCCGCCACGCCAAGTGCGCCCACCTCCTCATCGGCCATGGATATGGCCATTCCCGGGTCGCCCACCTCGTCAGGTACAGCGGCGGTCTACGCGTCGCCGCCACCTGATCCTGCCTCGGTGGATTCGGGGCCACTTGGCCTGGCGACCCACCGCCATGTCCCCCTCCCGCCCTCCCATGACTCTTGATCCTGTTTTGTGTTTTGTTTTTTGGACATCTGGGATCTGTCCGTAAGGGGGGGGCTCTGTCATGTCTGTGTTGATCTTGTTTTTGTTTTGCTTGGTTTTTGGACACTTTTTAGTTCCTGGTTTCACTTCCTGGTTTTGTTTTGTTTCCATAGTTACTCATTAGTTTCACCTGTTCCACGTTTGGACTCACACACACCTGTCTCACGTTTTCACATTGTCATGTCACGCACCTGTTCACAGTTAGTCACGCACCTGTTTTCACTTATCATGTCACTATATAGGCTTTTCTGTTTCTGTTGTTCGTCCTGGCGACATCTCACATTCATGCCATGTTCACAGTTTCTTGTTTCATCTCATGCCAAGTAAGTTTTGTTTATTGTTCATAGTTTTGTGCCCACGTGCATGTCTTTTGTTTCATAGTCTAGTTTTCTACTTCCGCCTTTGTGCGCGCTTTTTGTTTTGTCATAGCCAAGTTTTGTTACCTCCTCTGTGAGCGCCTTTTGTTTGTACCTTTTTGTTTGAGTTAAGATATTAAACATGTCCTCACCTGCACGCCACGTATGGTCCAATTCGTTTGCACCACGGGAGAGTAAACCACGTCTAAGACCAAGTCTTGACATAAATGTATTTTCATGAGGTTTCCTGCAGCATCATACACTTATGTGTAAATGTGTTTTCATGAGGTTTTCAAAAATAAAGCTCTCTTGAGGATAGTGTACCCCTGGGAAAATGTATTCATAATTTATAATATTTATATTCAAGTTCATAGATTTGATATTTATATTCTAGTTGAAAACAGCCCTGTGAGGAATTTATAGTAAAGTTCATAAAAAGTTAATAGAATTAAAATTGATGGAGAATGTCAGACTATTTCATTCAGAAAGACTGTAGGTTAGCTAGCTCATTTAAAATATCCTAAACTTTTTTTTGACCCTGCCTCTTAAAAGAATCGGAATCAAGAATAGTCAGGAATCGGAATCGAAACAAAGAATCGGAATCGGAATCGTTCGAATTCAAACGATACCCAACCCTAGTTTTCGGTTGTGTGTGTGTGTCTCCATTTCCGTGTATAAATTGAATGTCACAGATGAACAACTTCTAGATTCATGGCTAAGCAAGACATCGCTGTCGGCTCACAGCAACAGAGGGCTAGTTAGCCAAAAAAAGACAAAAAATTGTTTGTCTGCGTTAGCGCTTATAATAACATTACTAATATTTGGTCAATATTCAGGTCACAATATGTATAAAGAGAAATTGTTGGCGGGTTGTTGATGGTTATTTTGAGGGTTTGTGTGCGAAATAGAGAGCCCCCATTGACTACATTGTTAGCAGACTTTTTATGTATATATTTATTAATGACTTAAAATGCATGAAAAAGAAGTTCATGTCTTATATGGCGATTGTGAATGATAGACAGCACATATATGTCTAATTTTTGCATATTTCCAGTTTGACTGATCTGATACTATGGTCACAGTGCAGAAGCGTTCCCAATGTGACATCAATCTCCTGAAATAGCTGAAGGTATTCGGAGTGAAATATTCAAAATGACTGACTGAATTTGTGGCATTTTGTGATGTTTAAAACTGTGTTTTACATACTTTGCAGATTGTAAATACATGTGGATATGGTTTTAATGGATACAATGAAACACAATTAAGCATATAAGGTCAACTTGTTTTTCCACTCCACTGGTACTTGTGTACAGCTCTGGTAATGGGTACATTCGCACCCACCTGCACAAATGTACTTCAAAATGTAACAATCAGAATAAATATGACTTTTTTTTTGTTTACTAGGGCATGCATATATAATATGCATTAGTTTGACCATTTAAAATCAACGATAATAAAAAGGAGATGCTTGGAAATAGCATAAAAATGCCCCAAAAACTTGGAAAAACGCGATTCATAGTGTTACTCTTTGGTGTAACCATCATGAGCGTTCTGTTCAGGTATATTTATTTTATATTTTGATAAATCATCATATTTATGTATTGCTAAATTTAAATAGGTATTGATCAATCTTTAAGCAGTGTGTATTTGATTTCAGTTTGCTTTTGACATCTTATTTAGAATTGTAGTTGAAACTTTTACAACCTTGTGTTGCGCTCATGATGGCGTAACCAAACTAGATTATTTTGAATATTTATTCCCTTTTTTACATTTAGTATATTTAAATATACTGTGTTTTATGCTTTTTTCTTTTTGGAACATGTACTATACATATAATACAATAAAGTCCCATATAAAATTATATTTCTAGGAATACTTTAATTTTGCCTTTAAACGTAACACTCCAATGTCCATTAGTGGAGCTGTACACACTTTAAAAATAAAGAATTAGCCAAGGGACGGTTCCTATCTCAAAAAATTCGGAAAGTGCTGCACTTGTGAGCCATCACTGTAAGTCTTGACGAGAATGACAATAAAGGGATGTCTTTGTGGCTTGTGCAGCCCTTTGAGACATTTGTGATTAACGGCTATATAAGTAAATTTTGATTGATTGATTGAAAGCTAAATAATGAATAAATAAATAGATAAATGGGTGCATTTTGTTAGTTGCTGTGGTAGTGTGTGCACGTTTTAATGCTGTGTAAGTAGACAGTAGTTATAGCACTGTTGTTGTTTCACGCCATTCAGCGATATCGAGGAAGTTGACAATACTACAACACATGTCGACATAAAGGGGCCGATTTTTCATTTGTAATAACCCCAATATGTCTCAAACTTGGACCAGGACACGAGGAGTTGGCCGACATAGACTTGTGACTTAAAGACTTACAGTATAGACATAGCTTTTCAATTAAAACTTGAAACGGGCATCTACTGTACTTTTCAGGGAAGCCAGGTATATCATTTAATTGTTCTAATTTCATTAAATAGTAGAGCCTTACATTTTTTACGCTTTTAATGTAATCCAATCTGGAAACCGCACAACATATTTGTCCCTCAAGTCTGGAAATGCCGGATACTAGTCGACTTATGATTTGTTCAAATTTTGATACTTTTGTTGTCAAAGGAAGTATTATAGATAGTCATATTTTTGTTGCATACAAAAAAAATTGTAAAGAAATTGTCGTATTATTTTTACTTTTTTAGCATGTGTAAAAATTAGCTAACTCATAATATAAAATGTGTCAATATTTCAACATAATATCTGACATACATAGAAACAATGTATTATACATCATTCAGGCCATTTTTAATTAGCTTTTGAACATTCTTAGCAGTCTAAGTCTAATGAGAAGCAAAAGTAAAGAAGGTACAATTTACTTCAATTTCAACGACAAAGTATATATAGTAGGTGGGTGGTGATGGGTTGCGTTTCTTAACTCGTGAGTCCTATAAAAAGGTTTAGCAAAAAAGCCTAGGAAAAATGTAAATGTGTCTGCTAAATGTTGATATAACAAGCTGTTACTGTGCACACAATACACCAAAATCACAACCACCACTTGGACATTTTACGTAAAAACAGGATATTTCTGTACTTTTGTCGACTATAAACTTGCACAAATGCACAGAAAGCTCTCACTTTTGCCATAAGAAAACAAGATGCGCCCACTGTTGCTACTTGACAAGCAAAACGATCAGTTTCATTGACATAGGTGGATAGGGCCATCGACAGTCAAAGCCTGCAGCAGTGGAAGGAATGTATATACAATGTTTTGTGAGTGCTTCAGGGTCACTTCTTCCCACACAGATGCACTCACCATCATTCGACACTTATGACTAAAAACCATTATTGACAACAATGATAGTTAATACAAGATAAACTACACTATATGCTATATAAACAATACACGATGAGACATTAATTTGCCATTTCTTATGTTCTATATTCCTGAGAATCCGCGTTCTCTCTAGTAGACATTCGTTTTTGGTTTATTTCCTATTCCACAATTAAAAGTTAAGGAAAACAAGCCCTGTTATGCAAAACACACGTGTCCACTGCAGAGAACACTGACTAAAATGTCACAAATGTCAATCCAAAGATCTGCCATACCTTAAAAGTTTGACTTCACCAAATAGCTAGTCAGTATTTAAAACACAAGCGATATGTTTACACTTGTCAAAGCTCCTATTTAAAACAAACTCTGCTGTTTGTAAAGACCTACTGCAGAAAAGCAAGTCAAAGATCATCTATATGATAGCACTCTAGTGTTTTTAGGAATATGCTGCAAATATGTTAGTCCCTCCCGAGTTCTCATTTTAACTCTGGGGCTGGCCTGATGTCATTCCCGGACCGAATTTGGCCCCCAGGCCACCAGTTGAATAGTGCTTGTCTTAGAGAGTACTGGAATGCATCTGATAGGTCACAAAACAACACATTATAGACTGGTAGTTACCAGTAGGTATACATGTGAGTAACCAGTGATGAGTCGATGGTATACCACACTAACGATGTATTATGTAATAATGGTGCAATATGTTTATGAAAATGTAATACATTGTCACCTCATTATGTAATAGCACTGCATTTTGTAATGATCTGCTGCATTTTCGAATACAATTCTTTAACACATTTTGCAATAAGCTTTGACACTTTGTAATAACTTGCAAAAGTGTTCGCAAAATGCAGGTGCTGCATTTGTTTTGAATACAGTGTAACAATTTGGAGCATTATGTCATTAATCATTGCATTCTAATAATGATTAATTGTGGCTTAATCTACTAAGATCCAAATGATATGTGCTAAAATTACATCTACTATTAGTAGGCGTGTTGCGTGCGTTCTACTAACATTGCACATGCTATTCATGACTGGTTCAGAACGCCTTACTTAAATGAAGTTTTTGCATGTACTGCGCAGCTTTCACCATGGAGACACTGCATCATTTATTGCACATTCATGTACCACTTTTTACGGGCATTTTAGAAGCCGTCCGGTGCATCCACAATGAAACCTACTTTTTTTGTGCCCTGCAGACGATGCGCTCACTTGCTGTGCTCAAAACACAAAGAATGCATACTTGAATACGCTTTTTTCATATAGAATATATGTTAATAATATGTGTTCCAAATAGGGCTGCAACTAACGATTAATTTGATAATCGATTAATCTGTCGATTATTACTTCGATTAATCGATTAATAATCGGACAAAAGAGACAAACTACATTTCTATCCTATCCAGTATTTTATTGAAAAAAAAACAGCATACTGGCACCATACTTATTTTGATTATTTTTTCTCAGCTGTTTGTAAATATTGCAGTTTATAAATAAAGGTTTATTAAAAAAATGAATTAAAAAAAAAAAAAAAAATTTGTATTAAAAAAAAACAAAAAAAAAAAACCTCTGCACATGCGCATAGCATAGATCCAACGAATCGATGACTAAATTAATCGGCAACTATTTTAATAATCGATTTTAATCGATTAGTTGTTGCAGCCTTAGTTCCAAATGAATAAAAGGCAGCGGACACCAAAACCCATCCATTTATTTTGTGTTAATCAGTTCCATTGCTCACTCAGCACGCAGCTATAACATTATAGAAGGATGTTGCTAAATAGACGATATGTCCCAAGTTTTTATTTCTGACACACCAATTACAATAAAACGACACACTACACACACGTAAGATGGAGGATTCTCTGTTTCTCGTCTGTCTTTGTAGCGCAAGCACCGATTTCACACCTGTGTGTGTGAAACTGTGTCAGGTTGCACATACTTTTCAGCTTCAAAACGGTGAAAAGTGTTGATAAATTACATTGCGCATGGTGTATCATATGTTTGCATCTTATCCTCCCAGTATTGAGGCCGTTTTGCTCGTCAGTATATACAGTATGCTGCTAATTATTGAAGACAGAGACACAAAATGGCTTGCACGCATTCTGCGCTCTTAAAAGCAAAATCAAATTTTTAGTAGAGATGTCCGATAATGGCTTTTTTGCCGATATTCCGATATTGTCCAACTCTTAATTACTAATACCGATATCAACCGATACCGATATATACAGTCGTGGAATTAACACATTATTATGCCTAATTTTGTTGTGATGCCCCGCTGGATGCATTAAACAATGTAACAAGGTTTTCCAAAATAAATAAACTGAAGTTATGGAAAAAAATGCCAACATGGCACTGCCATATTTATTATTGAAGTCACAAAGTGCATTATTTTTTTTAACATGCCTCAAAAGAGCAGCTTTGAATTTGGGACATGCTCTCCCTGAGAGAGCATGAAGAGGTTGAGTTGGGGGAGGGGGGTGTATATTGTAGCGTTCCGGAAGAGTTAGTGCTGCAAGGGGTTCTGGGTATTTGTTCTGTTGTGTTTATGTTGTGTTACGGTGCGGCTGTTCTCCCGAAATGTGTTTGTCATTCTTGTTTGGTGTGGGTTCACAGTGTGGCGCATATTTGTAACAGTGTTAACGTTGTTTATACGTCCACCCTCAGTGTGACCTGTATGGCTGTTGACCAAGTATGACTTGCATTCACTTCTGTGTGTGAAACGCCGTAGATATTATGTGACTGGGCCGGCACGCAAAGGCAGTGCCTTTAAGGTTTATTGGTGCTCTGTACTTCTCCCTAAGTCCGTGTGCACAGCGGCGTTTTAAAAAGTCATGAATTTTACTTTTTGAAACCGATAATTTTGAAACCGATACCGCTAATTTCCGATATTACATTTTAAAGCATTTATCGGCCGATAATATTGGCAGTCCGATATTATCGGACATCTCTAGTTTTCAGTTTAGTAGATCAGCTTTTCGTGTGCTATAAAGTTTGCACGTGTTTTAGTACATGCAAACCTTTAGTAAATCAAGCCCTGTGTGTTCAATTAATAACTGGTGCAGACCGCCTTATTTAAATTAGGTTTTTGCATGTACTACCCAGCTTTCACCATAGAAACACTCATTTACTGCACACTCATGTTATCATGCACCTACCTGTGATGTTGTGCTATGCTTTGAAACATGCCGCAGACTTTTACCAACAACAGAACCCACTTTTTTAGTCTGCTTAAGGTGCGCCCTGAGAGATGCTGGAATGTTCCAGACACAAGAAAATGCATTTTGCAATAATTTTTTTTTATATGTATGAAAAAACAAACGTCATTTAAAAAAACCAAAAAAAAAACCAGCAAACCCCAAAACGCATCAATTTAATTTGTTTTAATAAGCCCCTTAAGTCATCCAGCAGTTCTGAAAGGATACAATGGTACAGTATTACTGAACAGACCATGTGGCTAATATTTTTTTTATTTTTGACCGTATATGTTAAACCCAATGAAAAACATCCCAAAAACGGCAACAATTCTCCATTTTCATTTCATGACTTGAATATTAACCAAGTATTCGTGATATTGTTAATTTAACGTTGTGATCACGAGCTTGTGTGCCAATGTTGACATGATCGACTGATCAGCTGCTTCCTCGATACCTTGCTCTTCAAACTAGATCATAAATCATGCCTCTCACCTGGATAGTAGAAGAATGAGGACGTATTCTGACAAGTTGGTACACTTTGACAGCCAATTTAGACCAGGAAGTGGCGAGAACAACACGAAAAGACGCTTGGTTCAAGCTGTCTTTTTTTCACAAGGAGTTATACTTCATCTAAATGGGAATGTATGAAGATCCCAACAGTCGGCATCCTAATGACAGTAGACATATATTACAGTAAGTGATATTGTATTATGTTCTTTGGCTCTCATGAAGTCTGAGAAATAATCAGTGATGTTCTTAAAAAAAAGCAAACTTTGTTTATGCATTTTTTTAAATGATGTGCCGCAAATGCTTAAAATGAGCAAAATACGTGAATATTAAAAATGTGCCTGTTGCTACACTACATCTATACTTACATTATGTGTATAAAACCTTAATGGCAGTTTTTGTGTGCTTTTTTAAGGGCTTTATAGGCAGAATAGAGAGGCTCCCTTACTGCAGGCTCCATTGTAAGCAAACTTTTGATCACATTCATTTACTATTTAGAACGCAAAAAAAGAAATAAATCTGTCGTAATGTCATTTATGATGATTGTAAACAATAGGCCGATGCAGGACAACTATGGCAGACGGGTAGTCCTGGTTTCGCTTCCGGAGCCGCCTCACAGGTCCATTCCCGGCAAAAAAAAAGCCGACCCGCAGGCTTGAAGAGACCCACATGCCTAAACAGTATCGAGGGGGCTCTTGAATCCACAATTCGTCTGTGATTTCCTAGTTCACATACAGTATCTCTCCCAAAAATCCCTCATTCGTGGCCGCTGCCATACGTAAGAAGGTTGCCTTTAAGCGTTCACCCGCTGCCTTCGTCTTCTGTTGACAATCAGGGCAACAGCAGGGGCTGCGATTGTAATCACAGCTCCAAAACCATGGAACCGCAAAGCGTCTATTTTCCTCAGAGCGGAGTCTCGCGGGACGAGATTTTACGAGAATTAGGGCTCATGACACCCTTTTACAAGTCGCAAATGTACTTTGTCGAAATTGTTGAAAGATCACTTTTATTTTGCGAAAAACTACAATGGAAACGCAGCTATAGTGAATATTGATGATCCGTAACTTTTCAGGTCTTTTTTTCTTTTTTTTTGTAAAGCCTCACGCTCGACTGTGGCCATGTCTACACTAAGTCGTTTAACCCCTTAACCCTGTAAGACCCAAATCTAGAAAAACCTAAAAAATATGTATATATTTGACCTTTCAGATGTTGTTGTAGGAGGCATTTGATGCAGAAATTAAAGAGTTAAAAAAAATGTTTATGTATGTTTTTAGAGAAATGTAATATTGCAACATTGGGCTTTGATGCGAGCAGAATTTCTGTATTTGTACTCACGTTGTCTGAACAACTAAGGGTTCATTTGCAGGGTTGATTGCTTACTTATCCCCATAACGGTATATACCATTAATAATAATCACACATTAGTTATATTTTCATGAAGTCATCTATTACAAATATAAAAAATATGAAACAATATAAAACTCTTAAAAAACGCTTTTCCCCCTCTTTTTTTCTTTTCATGACATTGGTCATGAAGACTTTCATTGGTGGTGAAAGTCCTTAAAACACACCCTGTTGTCTGTAAAACAAAGGCGAACATCACACTTTCTGCATTGTGTGTTGGTGTATCCTGTATTGCATAGCATCATCATCTCATCCACAGAGTTGTGCTCTTCTGGTACCACCTGCAGGCATTTCTTTCTGAATGAATCAAGCCAGAGTCTGAGTTTCCATAGTTTGTCTTACTTTTCCGTCTCAGATACTCTCATGTTGTTTACAAAATGTAATGACGTCAACAGGGATTGGAATCTGTTGCGTGGCATCACATCAGCAACAGGTGGTGGACAAGTGCTCAGGGTAGACACTAGTGTCTGCCTGCTAAGTCGCTTTGGACAAAAGTGTCCAAATTCCAACAATGTAAATGTCAATGGTTTAATGGCTCTAATTATCATACTAAAAGGAAAACATGCATACTCCCATTACATCCACACATTCAGGAACATTCCTTTGCCCAGAACTGAATTGTCTGTTGATATCCTTGGACAAAGTCATGGAATTTTAGGTCAGGCTGATCAAGTAACTACATTTTTTTAGAGATAAAACTTTTAAATCAGTCACCAGAACACAACACAAGGGTAGAATGTATACTATCAATGTATAGAGAACATACTTCAGGCAGTGATGTAGTGGAGGGAATACAACCTGTTTGAGCCCACTGTAACCAGCCAGCTATTTTGACTACCACATTCACCCAGTGTTGTATAATTGCAACAATAATATAACAAGCTCTAAATGAAATTTGATGCATCTGTTCCACAATAACTACAAATGTACAGGCTCTTAGCGGGATTGTGCCGAAAATGTAATTTCAGTTCTTATGTGTCTTGTACATGTTAAGAATGGACAAATAAAGCTGCTCTGCTCTGCTCTCTGCTCTCTGCTCTAGACATTGTAATAACAACCAAAAAAAAACAAAAACATTTTACTTACTTGAATCTGATGAATCCAGTCCAATGAAACAAATAGATGTTCGAAGGAAACCTTGAGAGGTTGTGTGAGTTCATGGCCAGAAGGCGTGACTTATAAACAAATGTAAATGATAGATGATAAATGGGTTATACTTGTATAGCGCTTTTCTACCTTCAAAGTACTCAAAGCGCTTTGACAGTATTTCCACATTCACCCATTCACACACACATTCACACACTGATGGCGGGAGCTGCCATGCAAGGCGCTAACCAGCAGCCATCAGGGGCAAGGGTGAAGTGTCTCGCCCAAGGACACAACGGACGTGACTAGGATGGTAGAAAGTGGGGATTGAACCCCAGTAACCAGCAACCCTCCGATTGCTGGCATGGCCACTCTACCAACTTCGCCACGCCGCCCCATGTACAATCCAATAGCCTTGTGAGATAGGACCCAATGATTATGTAAATGTGGTAAAAAAAAAAAAAAAAATATATATATATATATATATTATTTAGCCTAAGCACCGTTTCAGCCACACTAAACCATCGTTTAAGGTCCCCCTCCTCGGACAATTTTTTACACGGGTAAGTCAGCCGTGTAATTCTTGAATCTCCGGCGCTTAGCTTTGTATGGACTCATTGATCGTTTACAAAGTGAGTTCGGTGAGGAAGTGACGCTAGAAATACCTCGCCCACACAGGAAGTGACGTCAGAAAGAACACGCCACAGCCAGCTTCATAATAAAGCGGTTTCGTAACTCAAATATTCGATTCGGTGACCACAGATGAGCTGCAAGCTGTCCAAAGTCGGGACCCAGGGTGGACCACTCATCTGTGCATCAGTTGGGGACGTCTCTGCGCTGCTGACCTGTCTCCACTCAAGATGATCTCCTGCTGGCCCCACTATGGACTGGACTCTCACACTATTATATTAGATCCACTTTGGACTAGACCAGGGGTCGGCAACCCAAAATGTTGAAAGAGCCATATTGGACCAAAAATACAAAAACAAATCTGTCTGGAGCCGCAAAAAATTAAAAGCCATATTACATACAGATAGTGTGTCATGAGATATACATTTAATTAAGAGGACTTAAAGGAAACTAAATGACCTCAAATATACCTACAAATGAGGCATAATGATGCTATATGTACATACAGCTAGCCTAAATAGCATGTTAGCATCGATTAGCTTGCAGTCATGCAGTGACCAAATATGCCTGATTAGTACTCCACACAGGTCAATAACATCAACAAAACTCACCTTTGTGCATTTATGCACAATGTTAAAAGTTTGGTGGACAAAATGAGACAAAAAAAGAAGTGGCATAAAACACGTCCTAGAAAGTCGAAGAAAGTTATACATGTAAACAAACTATGGTAAGTTCAAGGAACGCCAAAATTAGTAGGACAAAACGGCGCTCGCCAAATACTCGAATCAGTGAAGCATGTTTAATATAAACAGTGTGCTTTATAACAATTAGGGAGGTTTGTGTCATGTTTGTCCTCCTACAGAAGCCATATTAACACAAAAAATATATTTTTTCCCCTCATCTATTTCCATTTTTCATACATTTTTGAAAAATCTCCAGAGAGCCACTAGGGCGGCGCTAAAGAGCCGCATGCGGCTCTAGAGGTGCGGGTTGCCGACCCCCGGACTAGACTCTCACTCTGGGGACGGCGTGGCGAAGTTGGTAGAGTGGCCGTGCCAGCAATCGGAGGGTTGCTGGTTACTGGGGTTCAATCCCCACCTTCTACCATCCTAGTCACGTCCGTTGTGTCCTTGGGCAAGACACTTCACCCTTGCTCCTGATGGGTGCTGGTAGCGCCTTGCATGACAGCTCCCTCCATCAGTGTGTGAATGTGTGTGTGAATGTGGAAATACTGTCAAAGCGCTTTGAGTACCTTGAAAGTAGAAAAGCGCTATACAAGTATAACCCATTTATCATTTATTATCACAATATTATGCTAGATCCACTCGACGTCCATTGCACCGGTCGCCCAGGAGGGGGTCCCCACATCTGCGGTCCCCTCCAAGGTTTCTCATTGTCATCCCATTGGGTTGACACAAAGCAACACTGGAGGTGACAATGAGGTGCGCGTTTTCCGCGTATGCGTACTAGGTCGCGTTGCGCCGGCGGAGGGAGGTGGGCGGGGGTCTTAAACGGTGGCATTGTTGTGTGTGTGGACACGGATAAGGTTAGGTGTGATTTACCCCTGGATAACCTTAGTGTAAACGGGGCCTGACACACACTCCGCGATCGACCTAATGTGCACCCCTGATCTAATCGTTCTCACATTGCTATAACCGTCGGTGCTTGCCATCGATTACTCTGACATTTACATGCATATACCTCTTTTCTGTACGAGTAAGACACTTAAATTAGCATCGGCAGGGGGCTTGATATGGAGTAATTACTTTATAACGACGTATTTGTACAGGCCATGGGAAGTGGTCAATTGCATGTAGATGTTGGCCCGTGAATAATGATAGTGGAAATGTCACGGCCGAGGCGTCCCGATGCTCTATGGTCTCCCTCGGCGAACACAGTGTGTCACATGGCGGCCTCGTTTATCATTCTGATGTGGTGCGAGACGCACGGCGGCGTTATTAAGTCCATGCATGTCACCTCGGTGAGCAGCGACAAGGGGGAGAGAAGAGGGGTTAGGCCTTGTTAAAATCTCTTCCATATGTTTCCTCTCATATGGCCTGTTCTTTCCTGGTGTAGTCTCCAACGTGAATCCCGTTGAGGCGTTTGTACGTTTAAAGGCATTGGTGCAACATGTGCAGTTGGTTGCCGGTGGACACGTTCCACTGTTAGTTAGTCGTTGACTCATGCAAGTTGCCCTGCTGTTTGTCATGGCCATGCAGAGGCCCCATGCTGCTGGGAGGCCCCGCATTCAAGAGGCGCCGCTCTCCAATTGGCTGACGCCAGGCAGGGATGAATAAGCACTGTACATAGAGCAGGAGGTATGAAGTGGTGCACCCCCATCCCCCCCTACTCTCGTCCTTTAGCTTCCCTCTGTCCACTGTATGTTCTGGGACTGTTCAATAAGAGGCGTGAGACACTTTGATTGTGCCTTTTTTTGTACTTCTGCAAGCTATAAGATGGTCAATTCATCACATGCAGTATCCTATAACTGTAATAGTGTTATGTATGTGTACTCTATATACCAGACCTGGGCATTCTGCGGCCCGCGGGCCGCATCCGGCCCTTTGTAAGTCCCTGTCCGGCCCGCGTGAGGCCAATTATAAATTACAAAATACATTTAAAAAAACATCTTTGTCGTGCGTGCAATACAACTGTGCTGCTTTTATTTTGAAAAGTGTTATATGTGCGTATGTCCTGTGAGGGAAGGCGCACAGCGGTTATCCCCGAGACGCTAAAAAGAGAAAAGTTGATGACGAATGGCGTGTTTTAAAAAAGACATGGACTGCCAAGTAAAGGTAAAGCCGTGTGCTTATTTGTGGTACACACGTTGCTGTGTTTAAAGAATATAGTGTAACGACCTGCTGAAGTAGATGTTGTCTTCTTGAGTTGTGTAAATGAGAAGTGAGGAGACGTGCGTGTGGAAGGAACGAGATATGTTGAGCTGTGTTAGTATAGCTTGCTCAATAAAAGTTTAAAAATTGCGTCAGACTTGATGTGCACTTCTTCTGGACGCTACAATTGGTGTCAGAAGTAAAACTTTGCGCATACTGCGCTGCTTGTGTGCTACGTCATCGGGAGGTACGTGCCACGTGAGGAGCTCGCCGGAAAGAGAGAGAGAGAGAGAGCGTTTACAGGTGCAGCCACGCTGCTTGCCACGGGGGGAATTCCGCCCTCAATGAAGACTCCCAGGTTTGATGGCAAGGCGAACTGGGAGGCATTTCATCCCACTTGTGACATCAATTGTAGCGTCCAGAAGAAGTGCACACCAAGTCTGACGTTCTTTTTAAACTTTTATTGAGCATGCTATACTAACACAGCTCAACTTATCTCGTTCTTTCCAAAAAGAAAACCAATCCTCACTCCTCATTTCCGCAACAGCAACGCTTCTTCCTTCTTCGCCAATCACCTTACAGACGTGCTACGTTCACAACAAAGAGGATGCAGGATGAAGTGACAGAAATTGAAATTTTTGTATTGTAATATACATCAGGAAGTGTTGTGTAAGAAAGTGTTAAAAATAAAACCATCAAAAGCCATCTGCTTTTGTATAAAGATAAGTTAGGTTAAATGAAAATATTATTATTATTATTATTATCTATCTTACGGTATATCAAAAATAATTTGTGCAAAACTTAATTGAAATATTGTCGGTGTCCAGCAGTGCTCGGGTTGCTCATGCGGCCCCCGGTAAAAATTAATTGCCCACCCCTGCTATATACAGTGGTCCCCAACCACCGGTCCGGGGACCGGTACCGGTCCGTGACGCATTTGCTACCGGGCCGCACATTAATAATATTAATTATTAATTAACACCCACGTTTCAGCCTGGCTGCTATGGAAACAAACCCCACCCACACTGCTCGGTACCGCGTTTTAGCTGCTGTGACGTAGATCACCGTAAAAAAGCGTAGATTCCAACAATTGAAATACTTTCTATAGTTCAAGACTTAGGGTACCGTATTTTCCGCACCATAAGGCGCCCCGTGTTATTAGCCGCACGTTCAATGAACGGCATATTTCAAAACTTTGTTTACCAATTAGCCGCCCCGTGCTATTAGCCGCACCTACGCTACGCTAAAGGGAATGTCAACAAAACAGTCAGATAGGTCAGTCAAACTTTAATAATATATTACAAACCAGCGTTCTAACAACTCTGTTCACTCCCAAAATGTAATGTGCAAATGTGCAATCACAAAAATAGTAACACTCAAAATAGTGCAGAGCAATAGCAACATCAATAACTCAACGTTGCTCATACGTTAGTGTCACACAACACACAAAATAAACATTTAAAGCTCACTTTATGAAGTTATTACTCATCCACAAATCCCTCAAATTCTTCTTCTTCGGTGTGCTTCACTTGTTTTTGACACCATCGATGATGTGGACGCGCATGCAGTCGTAGATCAACAGGAACGGCGCTGCATGAAAAAAGTCACCCGGTCTCTTCGCGTAAACGTCTATCAACCACTCGCTCATCTTTTCTTCATCCATCCATCCCCTCGAGTTAGCTTTTATGATGACGCCGGCTGGAAAGTTCTCTTTTGGCAAGGTCTTCCTTTTGAATATCACCGTGGGTGGAAGTTTCTGGCCGTTAGCATGGCTAGCTAGAACCACAGTAGGACGACTTCTCATTCCCTGTGGTGCGAATATTCACCGTACGTGCTCCCGTTGTATCCACAGTGCGGTTCACAGGAATATCAAAAGTCAGTGGAACCTTGTGCGCGTGTCTCTTAGTAGGAGACATTTTGTTGTCTTTACAGAAACACACAAATGAAATGAAACGTAATATCCGCGCGTTTCTTCTTCTACGGGGGCGGGTGCTAACCTTGGCGGTTGCTTACAGTAGAAGAAGAAGCGCTTCCTCTTCTATGGGGGCGGTAGCTTACCGTAGAAGAAGAAGCGCTTCCTCTTTTACGGGGAAAAAGATGGCGGCTGTTTACCGTAGTTGCGAGACCTAAACTTTATGAAAATAAATATGAATATTAATCCATATATAAGGCGCACCGGGTTATTAGCCGCACTGTCTGCTTTTGAGAAAAATTGTGGTTTTTAGGTGCGGCTTATGGTGCGGAAAATACGGTAATTGGAAAACAGCACTGCAAATCGTAACGGCGGCTAAAGTTTCAATGTTAAAGGTCTAAAAAACATATTTGGAAACCGTGGCATAGAAAAACTAGTCCCACTTAATTGTAGGTTAGGTTAAATGTTTGTTACTATTATTAAGCAAGATTTAACAAAAATTCCAAGTACAATGGAACCTCAATTTACAAACTAAGGGCCTGATGTACTAAGATCCAAAAAAACATTTGCTAAACAGTGTGTATACATTGTAAAATTGCGTGTACTATTAGTGGGCGTGTTGCGTGTGATCTATAATCAAGTGCACATTTAAAGGGCAACTACACTTTTTTGGAATTTTGCCTGTCATTCCCAATCCTTAAGTAAGACAAGCACACACATGTTTTTTTTTTAAAAAAATTATGCATTCTAACTACAAAATAAATGTGACGAAAAGTCTGCTTACTATGGACCGTAAGTCGCTCTATTTGTCTAAAAAGAGCTTAAAAAAATATCCAAACACTTTCATTAACATTGTGTAAGTGTTGATGTAGGTAAGTAAGTAATCAACATTTTTAAGTGTATATAATATAGCAACAGGTGCATTCATAATAACATGTAATGTTTACGTATTTTGCTCATTTTTTTCTTTATATATATATATATATATATATGTGTATTTTGCTCATTTTAAGCATACAGTGGGGCATTCATTTCATACACGCACCACAATGTTCACTTTTTCCTTCGACAACACTGAATATTACTCACTGCAGACATCATGAGAGCCAACAAACATAATAAAACATCACTTACTGTACAATGTCTGCTCTCACTGGGATGCCGACTGTTAGGATGTTGATGTATTCCCATTTAGATGAAGAATGAGAAGAAGAAGACAAATACAGTACAAAGAAAAACAAAGAACAAACGAGGCTGGAAGGAAACGTCTTTTTGGGTCTTTCTCGCGGGTCTAAGTTGGGTGTCAAAGTGTACACATTTTCTCAGTTTATGCTCAGATCATTTTACTATCCAGGTGAGAGGTGTGATTTATAATCGAGAATAAACTTTTACGAGTTCTGAGGCAAGAAAGCAGCTCACCAGCTTATGATGTCAATACAGCAGCATATAGAAGTTACCTCTCTGATCAATGTGCCGCTAATTGTAGGTCCTTAATGTTAGCACTTATGACAACAATATCGCTAATACTTGGTTAACATTCAGGTCACAAAATGTAAATGGAGTATTGATGGCACTTTTTGGATGGTTATTTACTGGGTTTTATGGTCGAAATAAATGCAATAGTCGCCGTGATGTCATGTGTCCCATTGGCTCCATTGTAAGCAGACGTTTAGTTAAGTTTGTTTACGAGTTAAAATGCATTAAAAAAAGACATATGCGTTGTTGTTTCTCATAAGGCTTGTGAATCATAGGAGCAATTCCCAAAAGAGTGCAGTTTCCGTTTAAATTAGTTTTTTGCGTGTAGTACTGGCATTATGTGCCCATGGGAACGCATTTCCCTCCAATTATTTTTTATATATGAGATTAGAGATGTCGGCCGATAAATGCTTTAAAATGTAATATCGGAAATTATCGGTATCGTTTTTTTTTATTATCGGTATCGTTTTTTTATTTTTATTAATTTTTTTATTTTTTTTATTAAATCAACATAAAAAAACACAAGATACTCTTACAACTAGTGCACCAACCCAAAAAACCTCCCTGCCCCATTTACACTCATTCACACTCATTCACACAAAAGGGTTGTTTCTTTCTGTTATTAATATTCTGGTTCCTACATTATTTATCAATACAGTCTGCAAGGGATACAGTCCGTAAGCACACATGATTGTGCGTGCTGCTGGTCCACTAATAGTACTAACCTTTAACAGTTAATTTTACTCGTTTTCATTAATTACTAGTTCTATGTAACTGTTTTTATATTGTTTAACTTTCTTTTTTATTCAAGAAAATGTTTTTAATTTATTTATCTTATTTTATTTAATTATTTTTTAAAAAAAGGACCTTATCTTCACCATACGTGGTTGTCCAAATTAGGCATAATAATGTGTTAATTCCACGACTGCATATATCGGTATCGGTTGATATCGGTATCAGTTGATATCGGTATCGGTTTATATCGGTATCAGTAATTAAAGAGTTGGACAATATCGGAATATGGGCAAAAAGCCGTTATCGGACATCCCTATATGAGATGTATTATAATGATATATTTCCCAAATGAAAAAACGAACGCCACAGAAACACAAGCAGACACCAAAATACATCCATTAAATGTCTTTCATATACAAACAAAAGGAGAGTGCAACACGGAAGTGCACAGGAAGCACAGGGAAATCTGTGCAAGTCTAGCATTGACAATTACCATGAGTGGTTGACAAAGTACAATGACAATTAGCAACAATCCCGCCCGGACTGAAAGGCGAGGTTGGCATTTAAAGATGCCTGATTGGAAACCCGTAACAGTTATGCCCAGATTGCCAATCGGATACAGGTGAACGAGGCAGACTTAATAAGCGGAAGTACCATGAAAATAAGATCACAAAACAGGAAATAACCGTGAACTCTGTAAAACAATACAAAAAATGGATTTAGAGTCAGGCCAGAAGTTACAGGTCCTGACACCAGCAGCTATAAAATTATAAAATTATATTGCTGAATAGACAATATCTCTGATATTTTTGTTTTTGACAGTCCACATATGTTGACAATCATATCGACTCATTTCTCACAGCCATTTCTGCACAAATGCCAGTTTTTTACACATCTTTTCCAGACATACTAAATACACCCACAACAACAACCGAAGAACAGTTTCAGTCTAACAAATCACATGCATTTTCTCCTCCTAGTATTGTCGGCGTTCCGATAATCAGCATATATCCGGCATATTTATGAAGACCGACATGCTAAATGGATTGCGCTCCTTATTTTGCCCACTTAGAGACACCTCTGCACACAAGTTTTATAATTTAGCTTCGTGTGTGCTACCAAGTTTGCACATATTTGAATACACACAAACCTTGAGTAGATCAGGCCATGAATTGGTTCTTGAACAGAATTTGTAAAATAGAAAAGTGTGTATATTGATGCAAATTTCTCCAAAAGATATAATGTAAACATGAATAATAGATTCCAGCTTTGACAAAAGTCTAGATTTAAGTAAAAATGTGTACACAATATAAAACATTATACAGTACTGTGTATGAAACAAGCGTAACAAGATGGTTAACTGACCACTCTCTATTTAATAACAAACTCAAAACTACAACTAGCTGAACTATCTTCATTTGTAGCCACTATGAGTACACACACACACACACACACACACACACACACACACACACACACACACACACACACACACACACCGTCACAAGCCCTGTTGTGCACTCAGTTTGAAATCACAAAACTCCTTAACTTTAACAACCAGGCCACTACAATGATTAGGAATAAAAAATAAAATCCACTTTACTCTGTCGGTTAATCTTCTTTGCGTGCAGCCAAAGCAAGGGGATGTGGAAGGCAGTGTTGACAACGCTGTAGAATACTTCTTGAATGTTTTAAACCACACATCACTTGTTCATTGTTTTTTTCAAACCCTTACTGAGCTAGCAAAATTAGGAAAAATGCAGTTAAAAGGCTAAAAAACATTTAAAAATCACACAGAGTAGCAATTATCAGTAGCTAATGACAGCAATGCTATGCTGACTTAATAAGCTCAGCGATTGATCAGCCCACCCTCCATGGATGTGCTGCCGGACACAAAATGGGTGGATAAAACAATCGTGCACAGTGACATATTTCTATTCAGTCCGTGGGTCGTAACTTGGAAAGTTTATACAATGAGAGGTTTGTAAATCGTGGTTCCACTGTACTATACAGTTATATCTGTTTTCTAAAATTGTGAGTAGGAAGAACATAATCAATCAATCAATCAATGTTTATTTATATAGCCCTAAATCACAAGAGTCTCAAAGGGCTGCACAAGCCACAACGACATCCTCGGTACAGAGCCCACATACGGGCAAGGAAAAACTCACCCCAGTGGGACGTCGGTGAATGACTATGAGAAACCTTGGAGAGGACCGCATATGTGGGTAACCCCCCCCTCTAGGGGAGACCGAAAGCAATGGATGTCGAGTGGGTCTGACATAATATTGTGAAAGTCCAGTCCACAGTGGATCCAACACATCAGCGAGAGTCCAGTCCATAGTGGGGCCAGCAGGAAACCGTCCCGAGCGGAGGCGGGTCAGCAGCGCAAAGATGTCCCCAACCGATGCACAGGCTAGCGGAGTCCCGACTCTGGACAGCCAGCACTTCATCCATGGCCACCGGACCTGTGCAACTCCCCCTTCCAAGGGAGAGGGGAGAAGAGGAGAGAAGAAAAGAAACGGCAGATCAACTGGTCTAAAAAAAAAAAAAAAAAAAAAAAAACGGCCTATTTAAAGGCTAGAGTATACAAATGAGTTTTAAGATGGGACTTAAATGCTTCTACTTAGGTAGCATCTCTAACTGTTACCGGGAGGGCATTCCATAGTACTGGAGCCCGAATAGAAAACGCTCTATAGCCCGCAGACTTTTTTTTGGCTCTGGGAATCACTAATAAGCCGGAGTTCTTTGAACGCAGATTTCTTGTCGGGACATATGGTACAATACAATCAGCGAGATAGGCTGGAGCTAAACCGTGTAGTATTTTATACGTAAGTAGTAAAACCTTAAAGTCGCATCTTAAGTGCACAGGAAGCCAGTGCAGCTGAGCCAGTATAGGCGTAATATGAACCAACTTTCTTGTTTTTGTCAAAAGTCTAGCAGCCGCATTTTGTACCAACTGTAATCTTTTAATGCGAGACATAGGGAGACCCGAAAATTATACGTTACAGTAATCGAGACGACACGTAACGAACGCATGAATAATGATCTCAGCGTCGCTAGTGGACAAGATGGAACGAATTTTAGCGATATTACGGAGATGAAAGAAGGCCGTTTTAGTAACACTCTTAATGTGTGACTCAAACGAGAGAGTTGGGTCGAAGATAATACCCAGATTCTTTACCGAGTCGCCTACACAGTGACTTTTATCTCCACGACAATACATCAGCGAAGCACCTTGGCTTTGGAGCTAACGTGTTAGCATCATGCTTGTCTGCACATCGAGGCAGAAGAAACATGCCCCTGACTGGAAGGATAGACAGAAAGTCAATAATACTACTATTACTTCTACTATCAGGAGACACTGAACTCAACCCTGGACCTGCAACAACACGGTTAATGTTGTCCCGACTGGCGAAGACTAGCAATGCTACTGCTAGCGTCGCCATCGAAGCTAACTCGGCTACCGGCTCATCTCAGCTCAAGCTCACCTGTGCTCCAACGATCGGCGGCTCGGCGGAGGACTTCGCCCCGTTCATCGACACGGTCGGAGGCTCGGCGGCGGCGGTGGAGGACGACCCGGTCATCGGAGAAGGCAGCGACTCAGCGGCGGTGAACGACGCGGCGGCTGCGGTGGACGGCGACCCAGACATCGGTGATTGCGGGGAACTGCACGAGATGGCGGGGGTCCACGCGGCCTCTCCCGGGTCCCGGACGGTCGAGGACGCGGCATACACAGGATTTAGAGGCGCCTTTACACAAACATTTTCGTTATTCTCTTTCTCTTTGTCTTCAAAAAAGCCCGCCAAAAGGAAACCCAACCCCACACCCAGCAACTCTACCTGGCCTCCCCCTCTCCCCCTCTCCAACTCCGCCCCTCCCCCTCCCTTTCCCTCCCCCTTCACCTGGAGGACGATCAATATGCCTCTCTCTCTCTCTCCTCTCTCTCCTTGCTCTTCAACTTCAACAGCAATAATAACCAATAATTGTTTTGGTCAGTACCACAACACAGCGGACTCTGATGCTCTTTTTGGTTCCAGTGGACTACACATCATCCACCTTAATGTGAACAGCCTCTCTGGAGCCAAACTTGACCAAATCAGAGAAATGTTCCTCAACACGAAGGTAAAAATCTTGTGTTTCTCTGAAACCAAATTTGATCAAAGTATTTCTGACTCAGAGATAGAAATACAAAACTTTTTGGTTATCAGAAAGGATAGGAATAAACACGGTGGGGGCGTTTGTATGTATATTCACCAGGATATTAAATACATAACTCGCACTGATCTTAACCACAATGACCTGGAATCTGTGTGGGCGGAAATCAAATTTAAAAACGCTAAGCCGGTACTAATAGGGACTGTTTATAGACCCCCTAATCAGAGTGATTTCTATGGGGCTTTGGAAGAATGCTTGGCAGGGACAGACAACATGGAGAAAATTATAACTGGGGATCTGAACACAGATATTCAACGCAAAGATGCGCCTGTCTTCAGATCCTTCAGCAAGTTTTGTAATCTGCACGGTCTTTCCCAGCTAATAGCGCTACCCACAAGGGTGTGTGATTCCACCCAATCAACCATAGATCTCATTCTCACTTCAGACCGGCCTAGAATAAAAAATAGTGGGGTCATGATCTGTGGTCTTAGCGACCACTATCTAACCTTCTGCACCCGTAAAATAGCTAATCCTAAAGCCAATGGCCACATAACAGCCCAATCCAGATCCCTCAAAAAATACTCCAATGACAATTTCAATTTAAAATTAGATGAGTGGGACTGGTCCCCTGTGCTCGCGAGCAACCTGGTCGATGTTGCTTGGGATCGCTTCAAAACGGCGTTCCTAAAGATACTAAATGACATGGCTCCTGTGAAAACAGTCAGGATCAAAGCCCGCTCGGAACCATGGATGAATCCGGACCTATTAGCTGCCATAAAAGACAGAGACAGGAAATACTCTGAATACCAAAAATGTAAAACAAAAGTAGATAAACAACCCAATAATATCAACCTCAAATTACTTCTTTCAACTCTCAAAAAGCAATGCAATAAATTAAGAAATAAGTCAACCAACCTGACTAAATCCTTAAAGAAAAAAAACATTAACGACAAAATAGAGGAAAACACAAATAAGCCACATGAGCTCTGGAAAATTCTCAACAACCAGCTTCCTGGTTGCAGCCAGAAACTTAAAACAAGACTCACCAACATCAGCATCAAGGAGGGTGACTCCCTCATTACAGACAAAATGGAGGTAGCTAGCAGACTTAACATCTTTTTCACCAGCATAGCCGCAACTCTTGTCAACAAGCTGTCCCACCACTCTGGTCGCTTTGGTGTAGAACACATTAAAGCCTTCTACAGAAAGCTAGGAGTATCCAACGATGATTTCAAATTACAAATGGTCACAGCTGATGAGGTGTTTAAAAAATTGAGCGCGCTCCACCCTAACAAGGCCACCAGCCTTGATAATATTCCCTCCAGATTCCTCAGGGACTCTGCCTCCATCATTGCCCCGATCATCACGCACATAATAAACCTATCAATTACACAAGGCCAAGTACCAAAAGATTTTAAGAGAGCAAGAGTAACTCCCCTCTTTAAAAAAGGAAGCAAATTGGAACCTGGCAACTACCGACCTGTTTCTATTCTCAGTTCCGTTTCGAAAGTAATGGAGAAAATAGTTTATGAACAGGTCGATAGTTACCTTGCCACTAATAAACTCATGTACAAATTCCAATCCGGCTTCAGAACTAACCACTCCACTGACACATGCCTTCTCTATCTGACCGACCACATCAAACATGAGGTGGACGCGGGCAAATACTGCGGCATGGTCATGCTGGACCTTCAGAAGGCCTTTGACACCGTTAACCACGCTATACTGTTGGATAAGCTCAGAGCAATCGGATTTAACAAAACTTCATGGAGCTGGATGCAATCTTACTTGGAGGGGAGGGAGCAGGTGGTAGAGGTGAACGGCACCGTGTCCCCCCCCCCTCTTGGTGAGCTGTGGAGTCCCCCAAGGCAGTATATTGGGACCTTTACTGTTCCTAATATACATAAACAACATGTCATCGGCATGCGACTGTGAATTGTTTTTGTTTGCGGATGACTCTGCCTTGCTGGTATCCGGCAAGGACAAGTCACAGGTGGAGACAATCCTCAGTGCTGAGCTCTGTAGAACTTGCACCTGGCTCGCTGACAACAAGCTATCCATACACTTGGGTAAAACAGAATCCATCCTGTTTGGGTCCCACATCAAACTTAAGAAAGTCAATGACTTCCCCATTAAAGTAGGTGACATTGTTATCACCAGGAAAGATTAGGTCACCTACCTAGGTTCCATTCTAGAGGCTAACCTTTCCTGTGATAAAATGGCAACCAAGGTAATCAAAAAGGTTAACCAACGAACGAGATTTCTCTACAGAATTTCCTCTCTGGTCAACAAAAGCACCTTGAGGATTCTGGCGGGAACTCTCGTTCAACCCTTTTTCGATTACGCATGCACCTCCTGGTACCCTAGCACCTCCAAAACCCTCAAATCTAAACTCCAAACATCTCAGAACAAGCTAGTCAGGTTACTTCTAGACCTCCACCCCAGATCCCACCTCTCTCCTACCCACTTCTCTAAAGTGGGCTGGCTCAAGGTGGAGGACAGAGTTAAACAACTTGCACTGAGCCTAGTCTATAAAATCCGCTACACCTCCCTGATACCGAAGTACATGTCAAACTACTTCCTTAACGTAAATGACCGCCATAACCACAACACCAGGGGGTGCTCCACTAACCACATTCAACCCAGATTCCGAACTAACAAAGGTCTTAACTCATTCTCTTTCTATGCCACATTAATGTGGAATGCGCTCCCAACAGGTATAAAAGAAAGGGCATCTCTATCCTCCTTCAAAACCGCAATAAAAGTTCACCTCCAGGCAGCTTCAACCCTAAACTAACACCCTCCCCGGATTGCTAATAATCAAATGTAAACAATCAAATGCAGATTATTTTTCTTTTTCTTATGCCTTCTGATCTCTCCCTCTCTCTCTCTCTCTCTCTCTCTCTCTCTCTCCGTCTCTCTCTCTCTCTATGTCCACTACTTGATGTCCATACCCCCCCCCCCTCCACACCCCTGATTGTAAATAATGTAAATAATTCAATGTGATTATCTTATGTGATGACTGTATTATGATGATAGTATATATGATAGTATATATCTGTATCATGAATCAATTTAAGTGGACCCTGACTTAAACAAGTTGAAAAACTTATTCGGGTGTTCCCATTTAGTGGTCAATTGTACGGAATATGTACTTCACTGTGCAACCTACTAATAAAAGTCTCAATCAATCAATCAATTGTGTAATTGTTTGGTTGTCAAACGTTAAGGTGGTATTATTAAATAGATGTCGGTGTCTAGCAGGACCGATAATCAGCATTTCCGTTTTCTTAGCGTTGAGTTGCAAAAAGTTAGCGGACATCCATTGTTTAATTTCATTAAGACACGCCTCCAGCTGACTACAATCCGGCGTGTTGGTCAGCTTTAGGGGCATGTAGAGCTGGGTGTCATCAGCATAACAGTGAAAGCTAACACCGTATTTGCGTATGATGTCACCCAGCGGCAGCATGTAAATACTAAAGAGTGCAGGGCCAAGAACCGAACCCTGGGGAACTCCGCATGTTACCTTGACATAGTCCGAGGTCACATTGTTATGGGAGACGCACTGCATCCTGTCAGTAAGATAAGAGTTAAACCAAGACAAGGCTAAGTCTGACATACCAACACGTGATTTGATACGCTCTAATAAAATATTATGATCGACGGTATCGAAAGCGGCGCTAAGATCAAGTAGCAGCAACATAGATGACGCATCAGAATCCATCATTAGCAATATATCATTAGTCATTTTTGCGAGGGCTGTCTCCGTGGAGTGATTTGCCCTGAAACCGTATTGAAAAGGTTCCCAGAGATTGTTAGTCACTAAGTGTTCATTTAGCTGCTGTGCAACAATTTTTTCGAGAATTTTCGAAATAAACGGAAGGTGGGAGACCGGTCGGTAGTTTACCATGAGGTCAGGATCGAGGTTAGGTCTTTTGAGCAGAGGATGAATAACCGCTTTTTTGAATGCAAAGTTGTGACTCCTGCATTTTTTTCCATCCATTTTCCCAAATTTTTCTGTGAATAATTAACCGGCTGGATTTACGCTGCGATTTTAAATCCCCAATGTCCGATTTTATTTTGACCGTTGACCAACATCAATGTGTTTGCATCGAGTAAACACATAAAACAACCCGCACCAAAAATACTTTAAACACATTGTACTGAAAGCACTCATTGGTACATTTATGTTACACAATTATAATATTTTGACTTAAAATACTGGTCAAAATGGTGCACCAATGTATTGCACCAACAAATGTTAGGATTGTTGCATTTAATTAATGGACATTCGATAACAATTTAGTTACCACGCAAAACGTACACACTCTTAAGATGGTAAAGCAAGTGTAAAAGATTTAAAAAAACAAATTTTAAAGAATTTAAACACAATTTTGGGGGAAAACAACTTTTCATTTCAGAGTGCCCCAAATATGTTTGAGGGCATCAACCATACCTGGACTGCCTATCAGATCAGAGAACTGAATCTGTTTTCTGTAACTGCTCTCAGACTTTGTAGGGTGGTCACGGGGAGACGACTCGGTGTGTGAGAAGAACATTGAAGTTTCGTCATGGGAGAAAACACAGCTGGAACGTCTGCGCTCCTGATAGGGCAGCTGTTCGCCTTGTTGACTGAATCAAAAAACCCTGCAGCAGGGTCTGGGAAACATTGTGTGCTCTGTTTGTAACACTGGAAATCCAGCAGAGGTCCAGTGATAAAAATCTGAAGAGAGGTAATTTGGTTTTCTTGTAGTTAGTTCGCGGAGAGTTGCAATTGATTACTAATTGACTTATAGAGATGTGACACAGGGACCAGTAAAAGTTTTCCGCATTATAGTCTTGCACTGGGGTCAAATAGGCAGTGACAGTAGTCAGGGCCCACTTTAGAATGTGCATGACTGCCGCCTGTAGGACTGGAAGAGAACAGTATTTCCGAGATAGAAAATTAACTGACATTTCAATCAAATGAATTAGACACTAGGTCCCACGTGTGATTATGCAATGTAGATGTGTGTAATTGTGGTGGTTAACTATTTAACATTATCACTATTTAATGGCCACCTTGCACAATAGAAGTAAACAGAAAAAGTCAAAATAATCCAAATAGTCAAGAAGGCCTTGGGGGAGGGCCACACTTTGCTGAGTGGTAACTGTAAACATATAAGGGTACCAATGATACCTTTTGTCTATTCTGACTTGTAAAGGTTGTTTCAATGTTGGATACTTGTGTTAAACAATGCCAAAGTGTCAAATCATAAGGTTCATGCAGTTTTGAATGCCTCTATTTTGCAGTCTAGCTACGTTGTAATGTGAGGTGGACTTTTTTATTTGGACATTAGCTCAAGCTCAGACTTTGAAGAAACACAGTAAAGGTAGGCAAGGCAAGGCAAGGCAACTTTATTTGTATAGCGCTTTTCATACACAAGGCAGACTCAAAGTGCTTCACAGACAACAAAGTGAAATGAAAGAAAATAAAAGCAAAATTAAAATGCAGACAATAAAAATAAAAACAGTGCAGACGTTAAAAGTTAAAAGATTAAAAGATTTAGCTGAAAGCTAAGGTGAACATAAAAGTCTTCAGTCTAGTTTTAAAAGTAGTGAGAGTTGGGGAGAGTCTGACATCTTCAGGAAGTAGGATAAAGTATTATGTTTTGGTGAATCTATATAATGTTTATGAAGTTTATTTCTGACCGTGTCTGGAAAATAAACAATAGCGGTGACGATTTCAAAATATTTATTTAAACATTGTAACCTCAACCTCGAGAAATTAAATCGATCGCAACTGGACTGTTTGGTTTGTCTTGGGAAGACGTTTGACCTCTCATCCGAGTAGGCTTTATCAGTTAATGCTCTTAGACTTAGATTGGTCTAGTCCAGACCAATCTGACCAATATAAGCATACTTGCCAACCTTGAGACCTCCGATACCGGGAGGTGGGGGTGGGCGGGGGGCGTGGTTAAGAGGGGAATGTATTTAAGCTAGAATTCACCAACTGAAGTATTTCACACACATATATATATATATATATATATATATATATATATATATATATATATATATATATATATATATATATATATATATATATATATATATATATATATATATATATATATATTAAGGCTGAAACGACGCGTCGACGTAGTCGACGTCATCGGTTACGTAAATATGTCGACGCCGTTTTTGTGCGTCGGCGCGTCGCATATTTACGTCACACTACCGTCATGGCGGAGCGCAAAGCAGACTGTGCGAGCGAGGGGAAAAACGCACGCCAAAAGTCGTCAAAAGTGTGGGAGTATTTCAATACACAGCCTAATAATGTTGTTGTATGCACACTGTGTCGAGCGGAAATGGCCTATCATAGCAGCACAACGGCTATGAACGAACATTTGAAAAGAAAACCATCAACCATCAACTAGTCAATCGTCCGCGTTAGCATACGTTGTCATCATTACACAAAAACATGAATGTGTCATTTGTATCTGCTAGGGGTGTAACGGTATGTGTTTTGTATTGAACCGTTTCGGTACGGGGCTTTCGGTTCGGTACGGGGGTGTACCGAACGAGTTTCTAAGCTAAAGCTAACTTTAGCTGCTAAAGTCTTAAAAAGTTGCTTTGCTCCTCTGTCTCAGCACGCAGCATTGTCCCACCCATACAACCATCTGATTGGTACACACGAAGCATTATCAGCCAATCAGCAGTGCGTATTCATGGCGCATGTAGTCAGCGCTTCAGCGTCGAGCAGATAGGTGTTTAGCAGGTGAGCATCAGGCAGCGGACTCTCCCCAAATGATAATAAACACCTCCCAGTCAACTACTAGTAACATCACTATGAGCCCGTTGACCTACTAGAAACTTAAACTGCAGCTCAGCTCGCTCGCAGTCCTGGTTTGAGGTGAAGGCTAATTACCTCTCAGTTCCAGCCACATCGACCCCTTCTGAGCGCCTATTTTCAGCTGCTGGGAATATTGTAAACAAGAAAAGAAGCAAAGCAAGTAGACATGCTAACCTTTCTTCATTACAACTGTTAGTCACTCACTGGAATGAGTAGAATTGGTTATTGTGTACTGTGTTGGACTGGATGTTTATTTTGCACATTTTAAAAGCAATACTTAATGTTTACAGTGCTCCAGAATATTTAGATTGGCACTTTTTTGTATTGGATGTTTATCTTTATGTTTGCACATTTTAGCAAATAAGCAATACTTTCACTTTTGTTGAAATGTTTACACTGTTGTTACAAACAATTTCGTTTTGCACTTTTTTGTATTGGATGTTTATCTTTATTTTTGCACATTTTAAAGCAAAATAAGCAATACTTTTACTTTTGAAATGCTTATACTATTGCAGAATATTAAGATTTGCACTGGATGTTTACTTTTATATTTGCACATTAAAAAGCAAATAAGCTACTTTTAATTTTGTTAAATGTTAAAAGTTTTAAATGTTTACATTGTTACAGAATATTTTGTCATGTTGTTGTCAATGTTGACTGAGTGGCCATACTTTTTTTTTTTGTAAATAAAAGCCATGCCTTTTGAAAAAACTGGCCTACTTTTATTTTTTCATCTTCATTTTAAATAAAATAAAATAAAAAATAATCGGTAAAAGGAAAAATAATCTATAGATGAATCGAAAAAATAATCTATAGATTAACCGATTAATCGAAAAAAATAATCTATAGATTAATCGATAGAAAAATAATCGTTAGCTGCAGCCTTAATATATATATATATATATATGAAATACTTGACTTTCAGTTAATTCTAGCTATATATATATATATTTATTTTATTATACATATAAATAAAATAAATACTTGAATTTCAGTGTTCTGGAGGCTATCCAGTAGATGGCAGTATTGTCCTGTTTAAGAGTGTCACAACATTGCTGTTTACGGCAGACGAACTGCTTTACGGTAGACTAAACGTGACTGCTGTTGTTGTGTGTTGTTACCGCGCTGGGAGGACGTTAATGAAACTGCCTAACAATAAACCCACATAAGAAACCAAGAACTCGCCCTCGATCATTCTACAGTTATGACGTCATTGGGCAGGCAAGCTGTTTATATTGTGGGAAAGCGGACGTGAGAACAGGCTGTCCCCACTCAGGTCCGCATTGAGCTGGAGGGGGCGTGGCCTCCAGCTCCGGCTGAATACCGGGAGTTTGTCGGGAGAAAATTTCTGCCGAAAGGTTATCGGGAGAGGCGCTGAGTACCGGGAGTTTCCCGGTAAAAACGGGAGGGTTGGCAAGTATGAATATAAGTCTCAGATAAAGTTGAAGACTACATCTGACCAATCTAATGATGAAGCCTACTTGGATGGGAGGCGAAACGTCTTCGAACACAAACCAAAGAGTCCACTTTTATAAACAGTGTCCATTTTCAAAAGATACATTATGATACTTTTTAAGAGGGGTGGGGCATGGTTTCATTTGGAATCTGGGAACGCCTGCAGAATCGAACATCTTGTAGACAGACTTTAAAAAAATGGGTTATAAAAGTGACTGTGGAGCAATCACAATCCAATATGAGAGACAAGAAGGCAAAACTGTGTTTTGCTAGTAATGCAGTTAATGGTATCAATCCATTCTGCCTCTAAATCACTTTGAAAATGCATCCAAAAACCGCCAACAATACTTCATTTATGTTCCGTAACCAGTATAATAACCAAGCTGTTATTGTTATTGTAAGAGCGAACAATGGTGAACTCTTTCTAGCGTAGTAACACATAGCCTTGCGACGGCATGCTCCGACCCTGGCCGTAAGTTAGCTTCTGCGTCAACAGCTTAATGGCTTTTGAGCTTGTAATGCACAACACAATGTGACAGGACATCAATCTGTACTGACTGAAAAACATGAACAATAAATATACAGTATCTGTGAAGTAAAAGGATAAGGAATGTCCACTTCACGGAACATAGAAACTAATTCCGTTCAAGCCAACACCTTATACAGGTTGTCAGAGAAAGAAATGATGCCTGTGAGACATGGAGGTTGTTTTAAACAGCACCGATGGTAAATTGCAGAAATGGCCCGACAAATCGTGCCATATTATGCATTTCAACAGCCAAGCATTAAATTCCGTTTTTTGCATTGCACCTAAAGTGGTGCACGCCGTGATCCACTTGCTAGCACACGACACAGGTTCAAAACGTTCAAAATGAAAGATTGTTTTGTGACAACATGCAATGTTTCTGATGTGGTCTGGCAAAGCTGGAAATTAAGCACATGCAAACGTTAGCAACTCAACATTGATTGATTGATTGAGAAGTTTATTGACATCTTAAAGAATTGAATCCATGTAATGCTTTAAAAAGGCAAATGGATGGCACAAAAAGCCAAAAGGCTTGTTTCCATTGTGGTGCGTGTACTCATGAGTAGGGATGATGTTTGATAAGAAATTATCGAGTTCGAGCCTATTAGAATCCTCTTATCGAACCGATTCCTTATCGATTCTCTTATCGAGTCCAGATAGGTTGTTGTGTATAGAAAAAAACACACAATATTTGGTTTAACAAATCACTTCACATTCTCTACTGCTCGCTACTATAGTATTACCATATCTGAGTTATTGTGCAAAAATGTGGGGAAATAACTACAAATGTGCGCTACATTCGTTAACCGTGTTACAAAAAAGATCAATTAGACTGATACATAATGTTGGATATAGAGAACATACAAACCCTTTATTTATTGAGTCAAAAATATTACAGTTCGATGATTTGGCAAAATTGCAAACAGCTAAGGATGTGGAATTAAATGATGGAATGGATTAAGTAAAGAAGTTAATGGGGCGACATGGCGTAGTGGGTAGAGTGCCCGTGTCAGAAACCTGAGGGTTGCAGGTTCGTTCCCCGCCTCTTACCATGCCGTTGTGTCCTTGGGCAGGACACTTCACCCTTGCCCCCGGTGCCGCTCACACCGGTGAATGAATGTTGAATGAATGATAGGTGGTGGTCGGAGGGGCCGTAGGCGCAAATTGGCAGCCACGTTTCCGTCAGTCTACCCCAGGGCAGCTGTGGTTACGAAAGTAGCTTACCACCACCAGGTGTGAATGAATGATGGGTTTTTAACATGTAAAGCGACTTTGGGTACTTAGAAAAGCGCTATATAAATCCCAGGTATTATTATCATTGTTAAACATTGTATTGATTTCACAATGTTATGTCAGACCCACTCGACATCTGTTGCTTTCGGTCTCCCCTAGAGGGGGGGGGGGGGGTTACCCACATATGTGGTCCTCTCCAAGGTTTCTCATAGTCATTCACCGACGTCCCACTGGGGTGAGTTTTTCCTTGCCCGTATGTGGGCTCTGTACCGAGGATGTCGTTGTGGCTTGTACAGCCCTTTGAGACACTTGTGATTTAGGGCTACATAAATAAACATTGATTGATTGATTGATTGATTGATATGATCCAGTTTAAGAGGTTGTTCAAATGAATAGTGCTTACAGTACAAAGAAGAAGAATTATGAGAAATACTTTCAACCTTATTGAAAATAAGATATTCTTCATCTCAGTGTATTAATAATGACTGAATTAATCAATTACATGTTACAAAACTGTTGTATATACTAATTCACAGATATTTTATTGTAAAAAGGTCAGTAAATGATGTATATATTTGTCGGATCATGTTTTGTTTAGTTCTGTTCTGTTAGTTTTGGACTTCCTTAGTTGTTTTGTGCACTTCGGGGGTTTGTTTTAGTCACCATGGTTACTTATGATTTTCACCTGCCTTGTATGCGCACCTGTTGCTCATCAGAGACTCTATTTAAGCCTGCCTTTTCCGGTCACTCGTCGTGGCTTCATTGTTTGCATTTGCAACAGTTACGTTGGCATTCTGGTTTTCGAGCGCATGATTCCTGTGCTAAATTACCTTAGCTTCTAGTATTCCTGTGCTAAGTAAGTTTTTGCTTTAGCTTCTCGTGTGAACGGCACGCTTTCCTTTTGTTTCGTTCCTGTCTGTTGCAATGTGTATGATTTATGAGAAATAAATCATCTCCTACCTGCACGCTTTCGTCCGGAGCCGTCAGTTTTGCGTCCCGGGAGAACGAACCGCAGCACGCTGCACCCCACCGTGACAAATGACTGAGCTACGTGATGTCATTTCTTGTGATGTCCTACGGGGCATTTCTTGTCGGGACGGGATTCGTTCCCAGGGATTCGAATAAAGAACCAACTCTTTTTCTTTACTATAGTGGTCTCGATAACGGGTACCGGTTCTCAAAAAGTGATTCGAGTTCGAGGACTCGGTTCTTTTCTTATCGAACAACCGGGAAAATCGGTTTCGAGCATCATGAGTAGTGCTGAGGAAGCAGTCAACAACAACAGCCAGAGCCATACTGGCTGCGGGTTTGTTTACCATTAATAAAGCTAGATATGTTCCAGACCAGGCAGCACGGTGCGGACAGGGGTTAGTGCGTGTGCCTCACAATACGAAGGTCTTGGGTTTGATTCTGGGCTCGGGATCTCTCTGTGTGGAGTTTGCATGTTCTCCCCATGACTGCGTGGGTTCTCTCAGGGTACTCCGGCTTCATCCCGGGATAAGTTGATTGGCAACACTAAATTGGCCCTAGTGTGTGAATGTGAGTGTGAATGTTGTCTGTCTATCTGTGTTGGCCCTGCGACTTGTCCAGGGTGTACCCTGCCTTCCGCCCGAATGCAGCTGAGATAGGCTCCAGCACCCCCCACAACCCTGAAAAGGACAAGCGGTAGCAAATGGATGGATGTTCCAGACCAAAAATTCTCTCCTGTTTGCTTGTGTTACCATATCTCAGTTATTGTGTAAAATAAAATATGGGGAAATAACTACAACAAAACACTTCATTCACGAACCGTGTTACAAAGGAGGTCACTTAGAACATTCAAACCTTCATTTATTGAATATAAAATATTGAAATTCGATGGTTTGGTGCATTTGCAAACAGTCATAATTATGTACAAAGCAAACTATAAGCTGCTACCCAAAAATGTACAATTCTTCACAAAAATGAACATAAACATAACCTTAGAGAATTGTTTTAATTTAAAAAATCTGCATGCTTGTACAACACTTACAACCTTTAGCATGGCAGTTTGTGGGATTAAATTATGGAATGGATTAAAAAACAATGTACTAATATGATCCACTTAAAGAAACTGTCCAAACTCAAAGTGTTTTCTAAGTACAAGGAAGAAGAATCCTGTTAAATATCTTGAACTTTAATGAAAAAATTAGACAATCTTATTCATCTCATTATGTGAATCATAACTATGTATGATCATTTAATAATTAAATATTTACATACTCATTTGTCTGTTTATGTATTTATTGGTTACAGATTGACTTCAAACAAATGTATATAAATTGCAATGAAACGAAAAAAGGTAGGATTAAAAAAATTAAAAAAAAACTCTGCTTCCTCCTGCTCCTTTTGGGACATGTTATAATGAGTAACTGGAAACATGTGATGTATGATATTATAATTGTATACATGTGTCATCTGTGTGCTCTGTAGTGTGTTTGGTGTTCCTCTGTGGTTCTGTGTTGGATGGAGAAGACCAGGAACCAGGGAGAGACACAGGGGGAACTTATTTTCAATACAAAAATAAAGTTATACATAATGTAAAACCTATACTAACAACAATATACACATTTTAGAGATAAATTACATTGTAGATAAATCAAGGGTGCACCCTGACTTCTTTTTTATTCTAATTGTATTTACACTTTTATACACATATATACATTTTATTCTTACTTGTTTTGTGTATTGTTATCTATTTTATTAAAATGCTACAAATGTATTTAAGTTAGGTAAAATAAAATAAAAAATAGTGATTTCACTGTTAAAGCATGGGGGTATGGGGCTACCTTAAAGACCTAGTGAAATGACATTTTTTTTATTTAAACGGGAATAGCAGATCCATTCTATGTGTCATACTTGATCATTTCGCGATATTGCCATATTTTTGCTGAAAGGATTTAGTATAGAACAACGACGATAAAGTTCGCAACTTTTGGTCGCTGATTAAAAAAAAGCCTTTCCTATACCGGAAGTAGTGTGACGTCACAGGAGGAAGGATTCCTCGCAATTCCCCGTTGTTTACAATGGAGCGAGAGAGATTCGGACCGAGAAAGCGACGATTACCCCATTAATTTGAGCAAGGATGAAAGATTTGTGGATGAGGAACGTTAGAGTGAAGGACTAGAGTGTAGTGCAGGGTGTATCTTTTTTCGCTCTGACCGTAACTTAGGTACAAGGGTTCATTGGATTCCACACTTTCTCCTTTTTCTATTGTGGATCACAGATTTGTATTTTAAACCACCTCGGATACTATATCCTCTTGAAAATGAGAGTCAAGAACGCGAAATGGACATTCACAGTGACTTTTATCTCCACGACAATACATCGGTGAAGCTCTTTAGCTACAGAGCTAACGTGATAGCATCAGGCTCAAATGCAAATAGAAACAACATTAAAAAAAAACCTGACTGGAAGGATAGACAGAAGATCAACAATACTATTAAACCATGATCATGTAAATACACGGTTAATAATTTCCAGCTTGGCGAAGCTTAACAATTGAAGCTAACTTAGCTACGGAGCTAACGTGATAGCATCAGGCTCAAATGCAGATAGAAACAAAATTTAAAAAAACCCTGGCTGGAAGGATAGACAGAAGATCAACCATACTATTAAACCATGAACATGTAAATACACGGTTAATAATTTCCAGCTTGGCGAAGCTTAACAATTGAAGCTAACTTAGCTACGGAGCGGCAGCGGACGTTGTAGCTTTCGACGACACCCCGGCCGCCATCAGAGTCGGCAAGAAACATATATTTCCCCAAAGTTACGTACGTGACATGCACATAGCAACACGCACGTACGGGCAAGCGATCAAATGTTTGGAAGCCAAAGCTGTACTCACGGTAGCGCGTCTGCTATCCAGCTCAAACACAACACAACCTCCTGGTTGTGTTGCTGTAGTCCGCCGCTAATACACCGATCCCACCTACAGCTTTCTTCTTTGCAGTCTCCATTGTTAATTGAACAAATTGCAAAAGATTCACCAACACAGATGTCCAGAATACTGTGGAATTTTTCGATGAAAACAGAGCAGTTTGTATGGTGACACATTGGGTCCGAATACTTCCGTTGCCGTCGTGACGTCACGCGCATACGTCATCATACATAGACGTTTCCAACCGAAAGTTTCCCGGGAAATTAAAAATTGCACTTTATAAGTTAACCCGGCCGTATTGGCATGTGTTGCAATGTTAAGATTTCATCATTGATATATAAACTATCAGACTGCGTGGTCGGTAGTAGTGGGTTTCAGTAGGCCTTTAAGGAACATTACAGTAAAAACAAAAATGTATACAATTGTTTCCAAAATTTTAGAATAATTCTTTCCAATACAGTCTCATCTTATCTTATAACAGCTACAAGCAATTATTTTGATACTTAAAAAATAAAATAAAAAAGCTTAAAAAAAGAGCCATTAATCATATCTCTGGAAGGCAGTTGCAGAAACACAAATAAGAAGTAAAAGATGAGCCACAGTGACCCCTGCTGGCACAATTAAGATAGTGGCAACAAATGTTCGAAATAAACTAATACCATAACCAGGGTTTTTCTAGCGTTCAAAATTGTGTGGCGGCTGCCTCCAGCTAATTTTGTGCCGCCCCCAGCCAGAGCGATTGATATCGCTCAACACAGCGTAAATAACTTTCCTCCAGAAGGTTTATCTTTGTCCATGTGATGTCAGATGAAACAAAAATTTAGCTGTTTGGCCACAATACGAAGCAATATGTTTGGAGAAGAAAAGGTGAGGCCTTTAATCCCAGGAGCACCATGCCCACTGTCAAGCATGGTGGTGGTAGTATTATGCTCTGGGCCTGTTTTGCTGCCAATGGAACTGGTGCTTTAAATGAGACAATGAACAAGGAGGATTACCTCCAAATTCTTCAGGACAAGCTAAAATCATCAGCCCGGAGGTTGGGTGTTGGGCGCAACAGGACAATGACCCCAAAAACACGTCAAAAGTGTTAAAAATGGCTAAATCAAGCTAGAATGAAGGCTTTTGAATGGCCTTCCCAAAGTTCTGACTTAAACGTGTGGACAATGCTGAAGAAACAAGTCCATGTCAGAAAACGAACACATTTAGCTAAACTGCACAACTTTTGTCAAGAGGAGTGGTCAAAAATTCAACCAGAAGCTTGCCAGAAGCTTGTGGATGGCTACCAAAAGAGCCTTATTGCAGTGAAACTTGCCAAGGGACATGTAACCAAATATTAACATTGCTGTATGTAAACTTTTGACCCAGCAGATTTGGTCACATTTTCAGTAGACCCATAATAAATTCATAAAAGAACCAAACTTCATGAATGTTTTTTTTGACCAACAAGTATGTGCTCCAATCACTCTATCACAAAAAAATAAGAGTTGTAGAAATTATTGGAAACTAGGTCTGGACTACAGGCAGGCCAGTCTAGTACCCGCACTCCATGATAACGTTGCTTGGATGGCAACATATGTTGCTCCAAAACCTGTATGTACCTTTCAGCATTAATGGTGCCTTCACAGATGTGTAAGTTACCCATGCCTTAGGCACTAATACACTCCCATACCATCACATATGCTGGCTTTTGAACTTTGCGCCCATAACAATCCAGATGGTTCTTTTCCTCTTTGTGCCGGAGGACACAACGTCCACAGTTTCCAAAAACAATTTGAAATGTGGACTCGTCAGAAGACCACAGAACACTTTTACACTTTGCATCAGTCCATCTTAGATAAGCTCGGGCCCAGCGAAGCCGGCGGCATTTCTGGGTGTTGTTGATAAATGGCTGTAGCGACGAACTGTAGTTACTGACAGTGGTTTTCTGAAGTGTCCCTGAGCCCGTGTGGTGATGTCCTTTACACACTGATGTCGCTTTTTGATGCAGTACCGCCTGAGGGATCGAAGGTCCGTAATATCATCGCTTACGTGCAGTGATTTCTTCAGATTCACGGAACCATTTGATGATATTACGGACCGTAGATGGTGAAATCCCTAGATTCCCTGCAATAGCTCATTGAGAAATGTTGTTCTTAAACTGTTGGACAATTTTTTCACGCATTTGTTGACAATGTGGTGACCCTCACCCCACCCTTGTTTGTGAATGACTGAGCATTTCATAGAAGCTGCTTTTCTACCCAATCATAGCACCCACTTGTTCCCAATTAGCCTGTTCACCTGTGGGATGCTCCAAATAAGTGTTTGATGAGCATTCCTCAACTTTCTCACTCTTTTTTGCCACTCGTACCAGCTTTTTTTGAAACATGTTGCAGGCATCAAATTCCAAATGAGCTAATATTTGCAATAAATAACAACGTTTTCCAGTTCGAACGTTAAGTATCTTGTCTTTGCAGTCTATTCAATTGAATATAGGTTATAAATGATAAATGGGTTATACTCGTATAGCGCTTTTCTACCTTCAAGGTACTCAAAGCGCTTTGACAGTATTTCCACATTCACCCATTCACACACACATTCACACACTGATGGAGGGAGCTGCCATGCAAGGCGCTACCAGCACCCATCCGGAGCAAGGGTGAAGTGTCTTGCCCAAGGACACAACGGACGTGACTAGGATGGTAGAAGGTGGGGATTGAACCCCAGTAACCAGCAACCCTCCGATTGCTGGCACGGCCACTCTACCAACTTCGCCACGCCGTCAGGTTGAAAATAATTAGCAAATCCTGGTATTCTGTTTTTATTTACGATTTACACAACGTGCCAATTTCACTGGTTTTGGGTTTTGTATTTTACATTGGTAAAACACCTGGGCTACTATTTTTCCGCACTAATAAAGCCCTATTATTATTTACGTAGCTTTCTCTCCCTTATAGCATGCATTTTTACACATTTATGCTCAAGTTTCACTCTTAGCCTGTGGCTGATATCTTGCTGTTTCTCTCCCCTGGAGCCCCAAACATTGATTTCTCTCAAATGGCGGCTTGCTTTCTTCCCCCACAAGCACAGCTAAATGTATGAGCACTTATTTACAGCATTGTTGTCGATATTAAATTAGAGCTCAGCTGAAACCATACATAAGCCACTCGTTGAGTTTATAGATGTGTATATTTTAGACTCATGTAGCGCTATATGGGCCAGGTGGTAGTGCAGGGGTGGACATATGATGAACGTCATTGCAATTTAAAGAATGTTCTGAACTCCTGTTTCCATGCCGGTGTTGCATTGAGCAGAAGACTGCCCAGAGGAGAAATAGGTCTTTGATAAGCCGACTTCTGTTTTTCTGTTGTTAAAAAAGGAAAGCTGTTAAAATTGCTCCTGGTTAAATGAGGGGTGTATGTGAAGCACTCTTTTCGGAAGCCTTTTTTATTAGCACTGCACATGTGCGGTAAATGGGGCAATGGAATGGTTATGTATCATGGCTCCAGTTTAAAGGCTGCCGAAACCTGAGCTTTGGCCTCTCGGGAGTCAGGGGGGTGTTCCACGGGCTGTGTTGACAGTGCGCCTGACCCGGTGAAATATTCACTTGGCAGCGTCACTCCAAATGAACTGTCCCGCCTCTCCCATTTTCCCTAAACACTTGTTAAAGCACACCGGTGATTCATTAACAAAGTTGGACAAGTTCGGCAGTGTTTACATACACTTAATTTGCACCGTTTTAAAAGCTTTATACCTCATCCATACCTTATCCCTGCAATCATGTAGTTTTGTATTTTCAATCATGGGCGAAGGAGAATGCTGAGAAGAGGAAGTATATTAAAGTCATTGAATTAAAGAAAGTAATCATCAAAAACAACACTTATGTCAGCTATATGGTTGTACGGTATACCGGTATTAGTATAGTACCGCGATACATACTAATGAATCATTTTCGGTATTATACCGCCTCTGAAAAGTACCGGTCTGCCACCGTAGCTATAATGTACACAAACGCCATTGGTGGATCTACACCTGACATCCACTGTAATGATACCAATTACAGTAGCGTATCTTGTCGATACTACTATGATTACATCAATATTTTTTGACATCACAACATCTTCTTTCGTTTTTTAAAATATATATTATGTTTATAAACTCCGGAAATATATAACGACTAGGTATCGGATTGATACCCAAATTTGTGGTATCATCCAAAACTAATGTAACGTATCAAACAACAGAATAAAAAATGATTATTACATTTGAACAGAAGTGTAGATAGAACATGTTAAAAGAGAAAGTAAGCAGATATTAAAAGTAAATGAACAAGTAGACTATTGATTCATTTTCTACCACTTGTCCTTAATAATTTGGACAAAATAATACAATGGAAAATGACACAATATGTTACTGCATATGTCAGCAAACAAATGAGGAGCCTTTGTTTGTTTACTTACTACTAAAAGACAAGTTGTCTTGTATGTTCACTATTTTATTTAAGGCCAAACTTGTAATAACAAACATATGTTTAATGTACCATAATATTTTTTGTTAATATAAAGTCAATAATGGAATTTTTTGTGGTCCCCTTTATTTAGAAAAGTACTGAAATAATTTTGGTACCTGTACCAAAATATTGATATCGGGACAACACTAGTCTGCTACAATAATCTACACCAGTGATTCTTAAACTTTTTACACCAAGTACCACCTAAGCAAACCCTCAAGGCTTTCCAAGTACCACCGTAATGACCAACATTAAAATACAGTAGCGTAGTAAGCTTAAGTATTCATTAAAAACACGGCAACATTTTATTTTATTTTATTTTTTACAAGTATGTTTAACTTAACTGTGGATGCTTACCTGAATGGCGATGGGGGTTGTTATATGGTCAGTGATCAGATAAACACTTATGTCAGTGAGGAGACTCAAAATAAACCCTGACTGGGCTTTAGTACAGGGGTTCCTAATCTTTTTGACCCCAACTTTTCCCCTACAGAGGGGCCCGGGCCCCACTCATATATCAACACTGAATTTGTAATCTCACTCTTCATTTTAATCGTATTCAATAATTATATCTAACCTACTTGCAGTTTACATTTTAACAAGATAAACCTTGTCAAATAATATTAAACCATGTGTTAATCACAATGATTATTGTCTAGACTTAGGTGAAGCTAATTACAAAAATAAATACTAATCAAACATACTCTAACACAGGGGTGTCCAAACTTTTTGACTGGGGGGCCGCATTGGGCCAAAAAGATTTGGGCAGGGGCCGTAACCATATACAGTATATATATATATATATATATATATATATATATATATATATATATATATATATATATATATATATATATATATATATATATATATATATATATATATACATATATATATATATATATATATATATATATGTATATATATATATATATATATATATATATATATATATATATATATATATATATATATATATGTGTGTGTGTGTGTATGTATATATATATATATATATACATATATTGATTGATTGATTGATTAAGACTTTTATTAGTAGGTTGCAATAGTAGGGTACAATTGACCACTAAATGGTAACACCCGAATAAGTTTTTCAATTTGTTTAAGTCGGGGTCCACTTAAATTGATTCATGATACAGATATATACTATCATATATATACTATCATCATAATACAGTCATCACACAAGATAATCACAATGAATTTGTTATGATCCGCTGCCCGGATCATAGTTTTACGTTTTCAAGTCACATGTGTTTTCAGCACCTTGTTTTGTTTCTGTTGCCATGACGGCAGATTGTGATCACCTGCCTCTGGTTAGCGTTCGGGACGCGCACCTGTTGCCCGAGCGCTAATCAGAGGGCTATTTAGTCTTCGCCCGGGCGGCACTCTGCCTGGCTGCCTAATTTGCTTACATGCAACAAGTATCGACCACTTTTGATTCCTGCTAGCTTTCAGGCTATGCTATTTTTTGCTTGCTAGCTCCCACGCTAGCCCCTTTGTTTTGTGTCTTCCGTGCTATGAGCACGTTTTTGTTTTTTCCTGTCTGATTTAGTTCCTGAAATAAATCACTTTTCCTACCTGCAAGCTGTGTCCGAGCCCGTCTGCATCCTTGGGAGAACACCTCGCACCACGATGCGACCCGGTCGTTACAGTAGGCAGCCAGCAAGAAGAAGTTCTCTCGCAGCGAGCATGTCGGAGGAGATGGACGAAGGTGCGTGGATGGTGTTGCGAGCGATGGAGGCGGAGACGCTTCGCTATTCCCCTTCGGAGCGCCAGGACCTGATATGGGGTCCTAACGGAAGGTTGGTCCCAATCCACTCCGTTTGGCCCGAGGACATCGCCACACCTCCGCACCACCGGACGCGTCAGCGAAGACGGAAGCCACCCAAGAGGTCTTCACTTCGCTGCCAAGACGCGCCACTCCCTCAATCTCCTCCACCGGTACACAGCAAGCTACATTCAGCCCAAGATTCCCCTCTTCAAAGTTCTGTTAATCCCATCAACTACCTTACCGAAGATTGTTATGACTGGCCTGTCAATCACTGGGACTGCAGCTATGACGTCATTCCGTCGGCACCCCCTGATGACACGCCGCTTGATGACGTTGTCCCGTCCATTTTGGATGACGTCATAGACAAAGACTTTTTTAGACATTATGTCAATTCTTCCTGCCAGCCATTTTCAAGTGACTTTAATTCTGCAATTAAACATTATCAGGACATTTTTTTAAGGACTAAATCTAGTCAGTCCCAGTCTCAAGTGGGGGGTGACAATAGACATTTTGGACAATTTAGAGGAGAGGATTCTGCCCTCCCCCTGACCTCCCTCCACCCACCCTTGAAGACGGTTCCAATCCGCAAGGAGCGCGTCTGGGATCCGCTTTTTGAGGGGGGGGGCTAGTACTGGGAGCTGTGCGAGTGGGGTGGCACAACGGCGTGCTAAGCCGCAACCTCCTGCTCGGCCACCACCACCGGTTTTTCGGCCTGCTAAGCCGCAACCGCCAGCTAGGCCACCTGCACCTAAGCTAGCGCCAAGGCTAAGGCTAGCACCAGCTCCACCACAGGTTCCAGTACCTGCACCTCGGCTGGTTCCCACACCAGTACCTGCACCTCGGCTGGTTCCCACACCAGTACCTGCACCTCGGCTGGTTCCCACACCAGTACCTGCACCACGACTGGTTCTCGCACCAGTACCTGCACCACGACTGGTTCTCGCACCAGTACCTGCACCACGACTGGTTCTCGCACCAGTACCTGCACCACGACTGGTTCTCGCACCAGTACCTGCACCACGACTGGTTCTCGCACCAGTACCTGCACCACGGCTGGTTCTCGCACCAGCACCTGTACTACAACTGGTTCTCGCACCAGCACCGGCTGCCACGACAGCGACTCCGGCTGCCACGACAGCGACTCCGGCTGCCACGACAGCGACTCCT